>NW_025110014.1:1898005-2108720 GCF_011392965.1 Frieseomelitta varia | reverse complement strand
ATTTGAAAAAAATCGGGTATTTGAAACAAGTCGAATTATTCGAAAAAATCGGGCTATTTGAAGCAAGTTGAATTATTCGAAAAATTCAAGCTATCCAAGACGAGTCGGGTTGCTCAAAAGAATCAGGCTACCCGAATATTCGTACGTGTCATGTACGTACGTATCTGTTTTAGCCTCGTCTGACGTATCTAACCTCGCGGATCGAGTGCTCGTAAATTTCGAGTACCCGTACATCCATCCCATCGTCTGAACGATGAATGAACGTTAACGAGAAATTCGCAGTTCTGTGGCATTTACTACTTGACGAACGTACAGTACAATTAACGACGCTCCTACTTGCGGAGATTTCAGGGAGATCTCTCCTCTCTATCCTCGAGCGGATTTAACGTTTATTCGACGAGAGTTTAATCGCGTTGTTGAAATTCATTTTTTTTCACTCGGTACTGGTAATTTCTCGTTGGCCACGATTCTGA
Source organism: Frieseomelitta varia (assembly GCF_011392965.1). Lineage (NCBI taxonomy): Eukaryota > Metazoa > Arthropoda > Insecta > Hymenoptera > Apidae > Frieseomelitta > Frieseomelitta varia. The sequence goes on along the minus strand of NW_025110014.1, from coordinate 2,108,247 downwards.
GGATATTAGTTACGAGTTTTCTCGTTTCCGAACGCCGGAATTCAATAGAAATTGAAGCTTTATATTCATTTCGATTCGGATCCGCTGCACGACGCCGTCATTTTCCGTGAATAATAATGGTTCGTTATAATAATTTGCGAGAAACGTAATTTTTGAACACGAGACGCGTGCTTTTGCATTTCAATGGACACAATGATCTAATTACAATCGATGAAATTTACACATTCGAAATTGAAATCGGTTCCGAACCGATTGTCGCCGCGTAGAACGCTCGAGTTTAATCGAACGCGACGCGTTGCGTGTCGTTGTTGATTCCAGGTTCCTAAATCCAGCAATGGCCAATAAGAATAGAATACAACCACCCTCGAAGATAGTCCATTTTTTCAACACGCCCCCGGATTTAACCGAGGAAACCGTGCATCGCGTATTCGTGGAACGTGGCATCGAAGCACCAACGACGGTGAAACTGTTCCCCCTTAAATCGGAACGATCGTCGTCCGGCCTTATCGAGTTCAGCAGCGTCGGAATCGCGGTAGCTGCCATCATGGAATGCAATCACACAGCACTGGAAAACAGCAGTACGTATATATAAAGGATTTAAAAAGGAACACGATCTCTTTTTTTTTCAATTTAGTGTCTACTCCCTATGCAAAATTGAAATTTCTCTTTATTTACAAAAATAAATCAAATCGGTTGAATTAACCCTTTGCACTCGACTATCCCTTCCGAGGGCACATCGTATTTAGCTCTAGCTAACAGCTTGGACTTCCTTTTTTTTATAATTTGCTGATAATTATACAATGATACGTATACGTTTGCATGTTGCGATGTATAATGTTATAATGTCTGAATAAATGCCTAGAATGAAAACTGTAACAACGTGAAGAGAAGAACATTTCTGAAAATACTCCTAAATGACAATAATTCACATAATTCGGAATAATTCACATAAACTAGAAACTTCTCGTTACTTTTCTTACGAAAGTGAAGAAACGGTGGAGGATATTATTTTTCCAGAGATTGAAACTATGTATCATTAACTCTTGTATATTATGCTTGTTCTAGGAAACCGGCAATGTACGTTGATGATTGCATTAAATTTAAACGATATCACATGTTAGAAAGACATAATCAACAAAGTTTCGCTACTTGAATGATTATTCCCAGTGCTATGTCATTTTACTTGAAGTGATAACGCTTGGTGAACAAATTGCTGGTAGATGATACGAAAAAAGTTTGTCGAGGGCAAAGGATTCGTAACTTCCATCTGACATTGCAACAATTCCAACTATTTCATTTCCACGATTCTAGATTCTAGATTGTAGAATGAAAATCATCTAAGAGACTGGTAGCTGAAATTGTTTGGTCCTACGACGAGAAAGAGAGACTAAAAAAAGTTCACTAAAAATCTTTCATCTTGCGGTCTCTTAGCGACGAAACTCCTCGAACGTATAAAATCGGGAACGTCGTCGAGTCTAATCGATCGGCTTTCGATTTCGTTCTGTTTGCAGACGGCAAATTCCCATACATCATGAAACTGTGCTTCTCGTCGTCGCGCACCATACCGACGAGCTTCCCGCCGAGCAGCGGCAGCACGTCGAGCAATTCCGCCGGTAATGGCCACGTCAAAATGCAGCAGGACTCGGAATAGAACGGCGAGGTCCAGGGCCAGCAGCGTCAGCGTCAGCGCCAGCGTCCCTCTCTCGCCCTGCACCCGTTGTGTGCCCCGACGGGCACGGCCCTGCACCCAGCCGCAGCGATTACACTCTCCCCGGTCTTACCGCCGCCCGTGCCGCCTCCCTTGCCGCCCACCTGCGTCCTGATCGCCACCCCGACTCTATATCCTACCGTGCCACCACCGCCACCGCCTCCGTTGCCTACGTTCTGGCCGTACTGATGAGAGAGGAGCAGCGGGCCTACTCGCCGGACGAGGTAGCCACCACCACCACAACCGACAAAAACCACACCGAGACAACACCACCTCGTCCAGTACCTATCGATTCTGCTGTTTCTTCTACCACCACTGTTACTACTGCTGCTGCTGCTGCTGCTGCTGCTGCTACCGTCATACTCCTCTTCTCCTCGTTCTCGCCGCGTGGTGACAACGCCTGACAACAACGCCTGATGATCAGACATAGACACACACACACACACACATATACACACATACACACATACACACACACACACTGCTGGTTGCTGAAAGAATCAATCGGTTGCGTTCAGCAGAAGAACTGATTGTAACACGGAGCTGGGAGATACAATGACGAATGCCGCGGCAGCGGCGGCGGTGGCGGCGGTGGCGGCGGTGGTGGCGGGATGGAACGTGGCACGAAACACGGGGCCGCGCGAAAGTCATCGAGGATCGTCCGCACGACTGGATAAAAATGGAAAATAAGAAAAGTCGAGAACAAGGCGAAACATCGAGAGGCAGCGACGTTTACTTTTTTCTTTTCTTTTTTTTTTCCGTTTTGCTTTTTGCTTTCCTGCTATATACTCTTGGCCAACTCTTTGCGCATTCTTTTCCGTATGGATTTTTTTCTCTCTTTTTATATTTTGTTCTCCTTGTATTTTTCTTTGTTTTTTTTTCTTTTCTTTTTTTTTTTTTTNATATATATATATATATATATATATATATATATATATAGAGAGAGAGAGAGAGAGAGAGAGAGAGAGAGAGAGAGAGAGCGTCTAATGGGAGTCTGCCATGATGGGTATGGATTACATATCATCAAGGGTTGGGGAAACAAGACCAATACGTTTCGTGAGTAACTGTCGAGAAATCGTCGCGTACTTTGCGACTCTGTTAGTTATCGATATTGAAAACAAGAGAGGAAAATTTGAAAAATATTTAAATTAACAAGAAAAGTGGAGAATTTTGAAACAGTTACTCGCGAAACCGACAGACCACTTACACAGCAGTCGCTTCTACGTTGGCCCAGCGTGTATGACGTTTCACGTATCGCACGACGGCGAGCCGTTTACGTGTTTTCCACTATTGTCCGTTTCCGTGACGCGCGCGTGTGCCCGTTTAAAGGAAGAAAACCTCGTTTAATTCTCTCTCGTAGCACACGTACGAGCTACGACAAAACACATCACTTTTAACGTGCACACTGTAACTGGCGAACGAGAGAAAGGAGGAAAAAAAAGAGAAAAAAAAAAAGAAATGAGACGAAAGAAGCAAGCGCAACGAAAAAGACACCTCCACGATCTCGAAGCCGAGTGCACCGCGTTCCTGGTTGACCATTTCTCGCGGGATCCGATAGATGATAAATTGAAGGTTCCTCATTGACCATTAGAAGCTACACACTGGATATTATTATCTGAGATCTGGATCAATCGTGCACGCGAGTAGATCCGCCTATATAAGGAAGAAACTTGCATTACCCTCCGTCAACGACGAACGGGACGAAGAGAAACACAAATAGACGCTAATAAAACAGATAACGATTCGACTCGCGAGAATCTTTTGCTGTACAGCAGAAAGGAAACGCAAAAGTCTCAAAAATGTTCTCCGATCACTGATAGCTTTGTCTGTCGTTGTTTTGTATACTCTACACTTGTGTATATATATATATGTATATTGATATCCATACATGCGCTTCGAATGAATATCTATTTGTGTTTTCACGTTGTTCAGATTTTATTTACAAATTGTGCTTGGAATTGTGCTGAAAGAAGAGAAAAGACAGGTGAAACGAGATTCACTCGTGGGTGGTGAGAATTGGTGGAATCTGGGATGGAAAACTTAAAGAATGAGATCGTCTCGCTTCTTTTTCGTGTCGCGCGAGGAAGCTTCTCGCGAGTCTCGGTTTTTAAAGGAGGGGAACGAATGAAGGACAGAATGGATGGAAGAAAAGGGGAAAAGAGCGAGAAAGAAAGAAAGGCAGAAGGAGGAACGAAAGCAAGTCGCCTCGACTTGTTCGTGTCTATCGACCGGAAAAATGGAAAATCGCGGGCTGTCTTCTGCTTCCTCGTCGAGGACGTAAGATAAGGGTGAAATAGCAGGGGAGAAAAAGAAACAAGAAACAGGAAGTTGGCGCGAGCTGTAGTGTTCAGGTTGCGACTACGATACCCGTGCATTGCAAAGAAAGAAATGAAAAAAAAAAAAATCTCGGAAACAGAAAGGCAGAGAAAAAAATAGAACCAGAAAGAGAGAGAAAAAAACCAAACAAGCAACCGATGGTTATATTCTCTTCAAGCGCTCGTACACTATTGATCAGATCGCGGACCGTGAATTGAATTTTATATGAAGACGATGAAGTCGACGTCACACAATATATTAGTAGTCCCACGGCAATATTTTGTCGGGCCGGGGGACGTTTTTATAAGAAAGGTTTTAGATCTCCGATTTAAGAAATAAAACAAAAAAGGAAAAAGTGAATAAAAAAAAAGAAAATGCGAAAAAAAGTGTAAGGTTAAAATTTAAAAAAATATAATAATAATTATGATAAAAATAATAATAATAATAATAATAATAATAATAATGCAAGTTACATGTAAAGGTAATAAGTTGTGTTTTTCTCAAAGCGAACCAAATAATTAATCTAAATAAATGTAAAAAGGGAAAAAACGAAAAATAATAGATACTTGACTCGGCCATACGTAACGTAAGATAATAAGAAACGAAACAAAATGCAAACAAACAAGTAAGGGACGAGAAAAGGGTTAAACATGTCGGTTACCCCTTTTTTTTTAAAGGATGCGTGGGAGAGAGCGAGAGAGTGAAAGAGAGAGAAAAGAGATGTCCGCCATCTTTATCGATTGATCCAGTGAGACAGAGAAACCTAACTTGTTCAAGCAAACAAACAAAAATTAACAAAATAAAATAATGAGAATTACCAACTTAAATAAGAGAATTAACAAAGAAACAAACAAAAAAAAAATGGTGTTTATATTCAAGGCAATATTTGTTACAATACAACTAGAGGATAAGTTGTATTTTAAGGGGTTTTCAGTACACAAAAGCGAGGACCCGCGTTGATTGTCGAGTCAAACGAGTAGAATTCAAAGGCGAGGATTAATTAAGATAAAGAGATGAGACGAAGGCGAGTGGGAACACAGTGGATATAAAACGAAGAAACAACGTACTCATCACTTGTAATGGAGGAAAATAGTTACATCGTTGTACGTTGCTGTTTCACGAGAGTTTCTCATTTCGATGAATGGAAAGAATTGCTTATTAATCGTAGAGCGTGCATACATTACGTATATGTGTATATCGGCGCGAGCGAGGGAGAGTGACAAAGGCACTAAAGCTAACATGATTAAGAAAACAAAGAAACAAACAAAAGATACACTAATTAATAATTAAAACGATATGCTCGATGATCGTTCCGTTGACGATAATAACCCGTTCATTTATTGTTTCTCAATTCCTGTTCACGATAAATGTTTGTGTTCTGTTCCACAATTTATAGATATTCCTTTTTTTTTCCCTTTCGTTTTTCTTCTCATCCTACTTTTTCGAACGTGTCCACCAAGTTCGGAGGACTATAAAATTGTTTTTACATCACATTCTTCGTACGTTTTTCTTCTTTTCTTTATTACTAGTAGATTGTTACTATCGTTGTCGATAACATTATTATTATTATTGCTACTATTATGATTAATCATCGCTATTATGTAATTATATATACATGTAGGATTACAGAAGAATAGGTTTTACGGTAGAGATAAAAAAAAACAGTTGTATCACGATTTTAACCGACGATGGAGAATATCTGGGAGTTTTTCGTTTCGAAATAGTGAGCAGGACTTAACGCATACGGTAAAGGGGGGAAAAAAGAAAAAAGAAGTAGATTTAAGCAACTTTAGGACTTGTAATCATATCATAATGTTTTGTAGATATGAACATGTATATACATATTATACACACACAATATACGCAAACACATGCATATATATATAGGTATATAAATACACATATTAAATGTGATTTGCGGAGTATGGCAATATTCAAATCAAGAGTGTATCGTGTTACGTATTCGACATGTGACAAGCTATTAGAAGGAGATAAGATTTAATTTTCTGTCTGAAATAATTCTTTAAGAACAAATACGAAAACATTCGAGTCCCTGGTCTCTTTCCTTTTTCTCTATCTTCGTTTTCTTTCTTTCCAAATTTTTTTTTTCTTTTTTTTTCTTTAATATACAAACAACTTGTAGGGATCGCTAAAAAAAGAAGAGTTGTTGATTCATTCTTTCAAACTTTACGATTCTGTCATATTGAAATGTACGAAACGAAACGAAGCAAAACGCAAAACAACAGATGCACCTTCGTTTTTAAGGAATTACGTTGATAGACACGTTGTCTCGTTTCGTTGAGAAATAATAGCTTGGCCGAACGATACCCTCCTGATGAGAATTCCACTCCGGATGTGATGTACTTTAGGTGCACGTTCTCCGTGAAAGCGAGAACCCATTAAGACAGATGAAAAATTACAAAAAAAAAAAAAAAAAAAAAAAAAAAAAAAAAAAAAAAAAAAAAAAAAAAAAAAAAAAAAAAAGAAGATACGAAAAGAGCAGACATAAAACCAGTACGTACACAAGTAAAATATATTAAAAAAAAAAAAGAAGAAGAAGAAGAAAACGCGTATTGTATTCGAGAGGTCAAGCACGCATGCCAGACTGTCGCTTATTTTCTGACACTTTACCTGTACATGACGAACGCGTGTGGTAAAGTAAGTTTTACGCTAGTATACACAGTATAACAACGAACACTTGGTAAAAAACGAAAGAAAAAGAAAAAATGGAAAAAGAGAGAGAGAGAGAGAGAGAAGCCACACATTTCCCCCCCGTGTGCCGTGTATTTTTATGTGCAACGCTGGACACAAAAGAAAAACTAAGCAAGCAACAATCTCTCAGAGTAATATCCCCCTTCCCCCCTCAAGCGATGTCTCCCCGCGTCTCTGTTTCTTTTTTCTTCTCCTTTTCTTTCTTGTTTTCTGTTCCTCTCTTCGTGCGTTTCGCGACGAACGCGGAAGGAACTCACCCCCGCTATTTAACCATAGCCACTGCTATCACCGCCACTCTTCTCACACCGCTTTACATTTAGCTCTTCCCACCGTCGTGCGGTTATATTCCTCATCGATTTCGACCGAATGGCTGCTGAATCGTCGCTCGTACGAGCGCTCTAGAACTCTGAAACGCGACGACGATCCTCCGACTGTACGATCGTGGACCCGAGCATCCGTGTGTGAGAACTTCGACGCAAAGTGTGGTAGCGTGTTTCCGGAGCTTGCGCGTTTTAGAAAAAAACGGATACACGTTACATGCGGAGAGAATGAGAGAAAGGGAGAGAGAAAGTGCTATCTCGTTCGAAGTGCGTTAAAAAAAAAAAAAAGAAAAGAAAAGAAAGAAAGAAAAGGGGAGGAGGTAGTTTCTGAAAGCGGTAGTAGCTGCTTGTGTCTCTTGAAAGACGTTGCGCCTAGACGATCGACCGACGGCGGAAGGGTTAAATCTAAAGACAAACACACAGAGTCTTGAACGATCGCTGTGCTGTTCCATCGGAGGACGACGAGCTTCCACAAACCGGTGAGGGGGCAGGGAGAAATTCTCTGATCCCCCTCGCGCGTTCTCACCGACTTTCTTTCCCTTTTTTTTTTTTTTTTTGGAGGCTCGGCGAGGAAAAAAAAACAGAAAACAAAAAAGACACGCCGCGATCGCGTCCCGGACGGCGAGGAGATCAAATCACGCGCCTGTGAAAAACGTTAAGCGCGTGTTCGTGTTCTTTCGGCCCAAAAACTTGTACATAGCTTCTTAAATAATGACTTTTTGCTCTGTGTGTGAACGCTCTGTCGCGTGATTAAAAAAAAAAAAAAAATGAAAAACACGGAAAGAAAGAAAAAAATGAAAAAAAAAAAACAAAAAACACGTAGCACGTATAATTTGTCGTGGATGATGTCGCTTCTTCCGAGGAAGGGAGAAACGGAAATGTTCAGGAAACAAAGTGTACAAAAAAATGGTGGGGAAGCGCGCGTCGTTCGGGACCCAGGTCGTGTGTGTATATTATAAATATATAAGAAAAAGGAATATATATATATATATATAAAACTGTGTGTGTGCGTGCGTACATGTGTGTGTTCGTCCTCCGACGTTGAATTATTCCCGTTGGAACAGAGAGAGATTCTTCTGTATGTACAAAAAAATCAAATTGTAATTGTAGCTGAGTAGAGAGTCTGTAACGATACAGTATTCCAGGTAGCATCTAAATGGCACTGTGTAAACATACACACGCATACACACCTACACACACACACACCGACGAGATAAGAGATAAGAGAAAACGAAAAAAAAAAGAAAAAAAAAGAAAACATCACACGGAGGATTGAAGAAGAAAAGGAAAGAAAAAATGTGAAAAAAAAGAACAATGTGAAACTTACGAGGTTGTAAACCGAGAGAGAAAGAGAGAGTGAGAGAGAGAAAGGGTGAGAGTGAGTGTAGAAACACATCTGTGTCGATAATCAACTGTCGAAAGAGGAAGAGTGATAGTGGGCGAAATAAGAAATGAAAGAAGGATAGAAAGAAAGTGACGAAACACGTTCGTTTTTTTGAGTCTTAAAACACGAAGATACATATCCCATCTGCGTGTACATATTTGCAGCTCGCATGAAAGTTTTCAATTATATATCTCGACGATTGATTGTATAATTATGATTGATTAGTATTATCGCGACGACGATGATTATAATGATGATGATGGTGATGATGATGATGAGGATGATGATGCTGATGATGAAGATGATTATTATTATTATTATTAATTATTGAGTAACTAATTATTAATTATTATTTATAGTTCCGATTTTGTGAAAATTGGAACGGATTAAGTAACGTTAACGACGACCGATAATTGCGTTTAAAAAAGCGTTAGGTTTAATGTTTGTAGTTAGGTAATGTTAGGTAGATATCGGAGAGTAGGTACATATCGTTAATATTGTTATTGATTGATAGTATTGCGAAAAAAGGTATTACTGCCGGGTGCGCTTTGATTTCTTTTGTCCGCGAGAAGGCTCGTTGCTCTCGTTCGTTGCGATATCCGAGCGTCGCGAGATCCTTTCGACTTCTTTGCTCTTTTCATTGACATGTATAAAAGGGAAACGTCGCGAAAGAAAAAAAAAAAAAAAAAAAAAAAAAAATAAAAAAAGAATAAAAGAACGACAAAAGTACCTGTGCTAACGTCGATATCTCGAATAAGTCTCGAAGCTGTCGCTCCGATCTCGTAACTTATCATATCTCAAGTGATTCTATTTTTATGCAATTAATCGGATCCGTTGATGCCACGAGTGCTCGAAGCCTACGTCTGAGAAGAATTGGTTCTCCCTTATTATTTTTTTTTCTTTTTCGTTTCTTTCTTTTCCGTTCTTTTACGGTATCCAGTGTTTGTTCAAACCGTACTAGACAACGTTATCCGAGACATCGTTGTTATTTCGTACCAGCTTCGAGCACCACGAAGCATCAAGCAATCCACGCGTTCTTTCACGCTGGAAAAAAAAAACGCTCTGGGCCAAACGAAACAAAACAAACCAAAGCGCAGTAACCTTTTTAGCGATCCCTCCTTCCCCTCTAAGTATTACCAAGTAACATATACCTGCCCCACATATCAGAATCTTACGTATCCCGAAAGCACTACCATGCGTCATATCAATGTTTCGATGAACGTTTAATCCTAGAACGAACCCTTTTCGACGATCAAACGCGTTTCTTTCCCCACCCCTTTGATCCCCTTTTTGCCTCTATTTCGGCGTCACGTTTATACACCTTTGTGAAATTTTAGGCTCTATCTTATATCCAATTCGTCCCTGTTCTCCCCCTTCTCTCCGTGTGTGAGAAGAACAGATCATTCCCTCCTCCTCCTATTTTCCCTTTTCCTGTCCCTCTTCATCGGTCCTCTTCATTTCCCGCTCCCAGAGTAAAGAAACGAAAAAAGAAACAAAAAAGAAAGAAAGAAAAAACATAATCCACCTCGTTATTGTACATCTGAGCCAAGAAGGGTCTCTATGCTCTGTCTTCCCATCGCTGCGTCAAAAAGACAAACTAGATGTAATAAGAATTTGTTGACACTGTATACATTATTATACATTGATTGTACACGCATCAGCAACATCACACACCCTCGAAAAATACTCGTGACATCGATATATACGCAACTACTCACACACGGACACTCACCGTCAGACACACACACCGTCACACGCCATTGTGAACGTACACCAAGAGACCAACACACCAAGGCGACGGGCACTGCGTCAAGATGGCCCAAGATGGATCGGTAATGCTGCGTGCGTTTCACAGTCGGTGAAGTCGAGGTTTTCGTCCCACCGTCACGGAGAAACACGTGGATCGTGCCGCGATTTCGGGATCGATACGTGTTGTTCCTTCGGATCGTGGATCCACGAGAATAATATTTTAAGCTTGATGACTGACTTGAGTTCTTTGACTTTTTTTTCTCAAGGGGCGAAAATTTAACGACGTCGAAACTCTCTTCGAATAATTTCGAATAATTCACGACGCGGGGAATTCTGAACTCCGTCGTGGAATTTTGAAGTTTTACGTTGCTGTTGGAAATTCTCAGTGACCGATCCGTGCACTGACACGTGTATTTTAAATTCTCTAGATTTTTTTTTTTTTTATATAAATGGCGGAAAATCGCAGATATATCGATCTGCAGTCATCGCGAACGATCTTGTTTCACTCGAATGTCTCGACACATTCTCGGGCAACGAGCATTAACCATCCATGGCTAGTCTGTGATGTCGCAGCGCACGTTCAAAAAAAAAAAAAAAAGGAAAGTGTGAGAATGGAAAAAACAAAACACCAGACACGACACGTAGAAGCGATCGTAGACGTGTTTGAGAAAACACATACACACGTCACACATCGAAAACGGAGAGAGAGGCGACACATTCACACAAACGATCAAGAGACAGGAGACACAGACAGACACACTCCAGTATATGATTACTCTTTAAACGAAAACAAAAGGATAAAAAAAAATAATAATAATAATAATAATTAACGATGTAATGTGTATATTAATACTTGTATGTCGTACGCTCTAATGTTGTTTGAAGAGTTATTTGCGAGTCAATTATCTGTGCCTAGCAGCCCTGTGCACCCTATCAAATGTACCACCGTTCAGATGAAAAATTAAAAATAATAATGGGAAAAAAAAAGTAAAGAAAGATACTGATTGAACCAAAAAAAAAAATAAAATAAAATAAAATAAATAAATAAAATAATAATAATAAACGAGCATTAAAACGAAAACAACAAACAAATAGAAGGAAAAAAAAAACGAAACGAACGAAAAATGAACACTCCCACACACACACACTAACGCAAAGGAAACAGCATATATATTATTATATAGATATACATAGTTTCGAACAGAAAGGGAAACCCATTTGAATATACATGTATGATACACGCACGTGTGTTTTTCTCGCGACGACAACAGTTAGCAAAAAAAAGTCTAAAATACAGTAACCACATGCTGAAACGAAAAGGCCCAATGAAAAACAGTGAAACAAACAAAGAAACAACAAAAAAAGATACATACAAGATGAAAGAAGGTTTCAAAATAAAAAAGAAAAAAAAAAAATACAAAAACTTGCACCCTGTATACATAGTTCGCACAATGATCTGTTCCTATTTTGGAATCAGTTTTTTCGGATTTGCTAAGAATGTATATCTACAGATTCTATATGAAAAAAAAAAAAAAAAAAAATAATGAAAATATATATAGAAAAACTGATTATGAAATATAAGTAATTGAAATCCCACAATAGTTCTGGAATTGTTACCCTTTTCGACCGAATTTTCCGAATTTCATCGTGTGTGCCGCGTCGACTTCCCCGCCCCACTCATGTACAACACGCGAACAAACAAACAAAAACAAGGGGAAGCAAGCGGGGAAAAAGAAAAGAGAGAAATTAATAAAACAACCACGGTGAGAGAGTAAACAGTAAAATCGTAGAAAGAGAAACCGAACAATTAAAGAAAAGAAAAGAAAATAAAACTGCGTTATCGTTCGTTACTCGCTTTCCAAAGCTAAATTAGCAGCCTAATTAATTAGAACGCAAGAGGGTATCCTCTTCATTTCGTGCGAACCTCTGGTAGCTCATTTCGATCATTGACCAAAAAGTCCACTAGAACGGTTGCTTCTTTCCTAGAAATCGTGCACAAAGAAAAATCACCAAGAGACCAAAAAAATAAGGTAGAAAATTAAACGGGACGGGAAAAGAAAAAAAAGAAAAAAAAGAAAATAATAAATAGAATCGAAGATAATAGTTAGAAAAAGAAAATGAGAGGAAAGAGATAGAAAGGTGTGATAGTTCGTTTTTTTTTTTTTCTAGTGGCACTTTTCAACGACTTCAGTCATATCTGTTTTTCACGCGACATCGTTGAAGTAAGTAGCGGCACGTTGCGAAACGCGAGACCCTCGATCTTTTTCCGTAGGGTGAACTCTCGAGGGCAAACTCTCGAAGGAGAGGATATCGTGGCGCGAACGATACCGGCGGGATGTGAATCAGACGACGAATCAAACGCGATTTTCAACGTTTCTGTCTCGGTCGTCTTTCGTCGTCGCTGCCCCTTAACGAAAAGAATCCGCCGGAGCCCGCGTGTAAAACGTACACTCGCCAAACAAACAAACAAACAAAGGAGATATACATATGTAAAGTAAAACTGAACTGAAACCGAAAAACACGAGAAACAAAGTGTAATAGTAAAACACAGAGTACGATAAGTATTCGAAGAGTGTAATAAAAGAGAATCGCGTTTAAATGCCGTAGTAAAACCGTCACACACTGAACACAACAGCACAACCACCCACCATCCACGCACATCCATGTTTATATACGATTATTATGTATGTGTATGTGTACAAAAAAAGATCACCGACAGTCTGACTCATTCATTCATTCATTCATTCATTCATTCATTCATACTTTGTGCGACGTTTCGCGAACCAATCCACTGAATTTCGATGCCCCACACGCCGATCCGCGTTTCATAGAAGTCTGTGGGACTACATTTGTACACGTGTGTCTATTGCCGAGAAAAAAAAGGAGAGAAAGAAAGGATATAAGAAAAAAACACACACACACACACACAGACACGCGAGAAATCGACGCCTGCTTCGAGCTCTCTCTGTTCACGAAACGCGAGCGACACCGCTATTCGCATTCCGCTGTCTTGAAATCACCCTGTAACCAATCATGTTTGTCTTCTTCCCTCTGTCTGTCGGATCTGTACATCCAAGAAACGCGAGGACAAACGAATCTCGAATGAAAATTTCTATTTAAGAGAACGATTCCTAAATCAGATGCTCGTTGTTTCGAATCTCCCGCGCGCGCGCTGTTCGTTTCGTTCGAGTCGCGCGCGCGGGGCTCGTTAAGATAGGTCGAGAACTGGAAAAATTGAGAACCGGAAACGCGGAGGAGTGCACGAGCGAGCGAGAGGAAGGCGGACGAAAAAAAACGTGGACAGAGACGTGAAAAGCAAGCTGGAATGAATCGGTTGATGTTTGTAGAAGCGACAGGTTGCAAGGGACATGATAAAAGAGAGAGAGAGAGAGAGAGAGAGAGAGAGAGAGAGAGAGAGAGAGAAAGGGTAGTAGTGAAACAAACTACAAGTTAACGAGAAACATACAGAAAGAGACAAGCAAGAAATATTTGAGAGAGAGGACGACATGGGTACGAAAGGAACATCGAGCACAGAGGAGTAATAATTACACGTAGAGAAAGAGAGAGAGAGAGGAAGAATGCGAGAGTGGGAGAGAAAGGGAGAGAACGAAAGAAAGAGAGAAATTGAAAGAAAAAACAAAGAGAGAAAGGGAGAATGAAAGGTGTGTTGAAGAAAACAAAAAGAAAACAAAAAAAGAAAAAAAAAAGGAAAGGAATAGTGAAAAGAGGAGCACACTCACTGAGCGCCGCTAGTAAAAGACATGGTAGGCTATTATTATCGCTAAATAGTCGCTAGCCGATAGTGATGTAGTTTACCCTTTAGAGTTATTTTAAGTTCTTAATTATAATATGATTACTATTAAATTTATTATCGTATCACATTACACACTGTAACACTTCTATTATATAATAACAAGAAATATTTACCTGTGCATATTGACATATTAATGGAGTCACATCATTAAAACATATACTACTCAATATATTCAGCGTCAGCGACTCAATTCATTGACACCCACACCATATATACCATGCATAATTATATGCAGACCCTTACTACTCAAAAATACATTTGTTTTTCTTCTTCCGGTTGTTGCGAATGTTCCACCGCGTCGCCATCGCCATCACCGATTCGTCGAAAGTGGTTTTTTTTCTTTTTTTTCTTTTCTTCAATTTTTATTTTCAACCGTTGTTTGTTCCGTTGGTCCTTCTTTTATCTTTTACGGTCGACAAATGGAATTGAATCTCGGATTCTCCATCGAGATCTACTTTCTTTCTTTCGTCCGTGCAATAACGTGTTATTTTAAAAAATAATAGAAATTTAAAACGATCAGTTCGTGCATTGCAATCTCACTTTGATAAATATGGTTCGATTCTCTCAGTGAAAAATATATATTTTTAAATCATGTGCAATGCCTTGTTGAAATTGAATTTTAAAGTTCGAGCCTGATCTGAATATAAATATAAAAACAGCCTAATTTTCCTAATATTTATCGATCCTTGTGTTTTCTTACGAGTAAATTTTCGCTGAGAAATTATTGCACGTTTGTCGTTCTTTGATTCATTCTCGACTGTCCGTGCAAATGCCATTCTCTCGTTGCGAAATTTCGTTCAACGAGTGCGTTTCATCGTCGTGTATGTTTATTTAACTTGTCGGTTATCGAATACGATCTTCAGTTCTGTGTTCCTGCAATTTCCATTTTCTGTCCGCGATTGCCCCGAAAATGAAAACGGCAAGAGTCCTTCAAAAAAATATTCCTTACCGAGAAACGGACCAAGCGAGCGATTATCCCCAAAACGAAATCCAAACAGATTGCTCCCCGACATTTTCGTTCGACCTTACCTCGACACTGAGTTATCCCATCTTTGTCACAAAATCACCACCAGTTTGCAGACAAAGGAATACAACCCAACGCGCCTCACATAACTTACGAGCGTTCGTTTTTCCGTTCACTGTTCCTCGCACGGCGAGCACAAAGCGGAGACAACGCGTTTCAACTTCCGCGTGCAATACGATTGCGCAAACACGGCCACGACAAGACGGCTCGTACGTTTCTCTCGTGGAAATGGTCTACAAATATTTACGAACGCTTTATCCACCGAAACGCGAGGTCGTAAATTCCGTACGATCGCGTGTGACGTCCGCGTTCGATGCGAGTCACAAGCGCGTCGATTAAATTTAAAAAAAACAACTGCCCTTTAATTCGACATTCTCCATTTGGCAGAAAGATATTATTTTCCAAATATGTGCGTACTAAAATCGTTAAGGTCAATCTAAACTCTTAATTGATTACGTACACAAATGATCGTGAAAGATGATTTTATCTTTGATTTATATTACTTAATATTAATAATTTAATTATATTAATACAATATTAATATAATTAAATAATTAATTTTATTATATTAATTGTTAGTAATTTATTTCATTTTATCTAAATGCCATTGACAGTGCAGAATTGAAAGTAAATCAAGTCGAATGATCAACGACGTCAACAGGAGGTCTTGTATCGAAAAGTCCGTGAAAAATAATATATTACTCGACGAAAGTCATTTCAGATCGTCTCTCGACACGTTACATGATCACTTTACTTTTCTTTTTTTTTTTTGTTAAACAGATCCAAGCACACCAAAGCCACGAGTCGATCCGACCATCAACATTCGACCCACCTATCAACATGACAAACATTTGCACGTTGACAAAGGGGTGACAGAGTCGTGAAAGTGTAACCACCATAACGAAACGCGCGGTGAAACGTTGCAAGTGGTTAGACTGAGGGCAGGCTGAGCCCTTCGATAAAACGAAAATAACAGGATCTTGATAGCAGGCTGCTTGAAATAGAGCTGCTTGAGCATGCAATCGATTACCGCGGGCTTTTATTAGTAGTTATCCGCTAGATCCTCGGCAACGTAAGCATGCGCACGTTTCTCGCGACAGTCGAGCATCCTTGGGCTGTGTGTGTGTATGTGTGTGTGTGTGTGTGTGTGTGTGTCTTGTTCCCCTCCTGTCCCCCCCTGGTGCACGGAAATCGACCACCGAACTTCCGCCCGTTTTCACGTTTCACTGTCGCACGCCAGCGATGTCGCGCGGTCTGTCTGTGTCTACTTGAAACTCGAAAGAACCAGCCCGATTCCGTGGTGTTGCGAGCCGGGAATACCGAGTTGGCGCGCGTGGCTTCGTATGGAAATATTCGTATCGAATTTATGTTAATAGAAGAAGGGTCCTTGAAGAAGAAGGATGCAATATTTCCATTCTTTCGACACGCGGGACTCGAGAGTTGCGCGCAGCCTGTCGTAACTCGAAATTTTGGAAATTTGAATTCTCGCGGCACGCGACGCTCTGAAAAATTTTTCCAAAAGATTGAAAAAAATAAATTTGGACACCGTGAAAAATGAGGGGAAAGACATCAATCGCATGTCTGATTTAACGTTAATGCAAATTGTATCACACAGGATATTAGACCACAACACACACCGCCACCGGATTTTTCAGACGAAACATAAGATCCGCATTGTACTCCCTCGATGCTTCTGCTAAACATTTCTCTTGAATAAACTTTGTAGAAGTTTGCATAGTTTCCACAAAAAAAAGAAAAAAGAAAAAAAGGAAAAAGAAATTCATTGCGACAATAATCGATATATCATGTAATAAATTCTATGCTATTTGTCTTTAGACGAAAAATGCTAAAAGAAAAGAGAGAGAAAAGTACGGTAGAATCTTCTCTACACACTGTGATTAGGGGATATAAAGGAGGGAACAATTCCAGAAGCAGCGATTAGATTAAAAACCGATGTAAGTAATATATTTTCATATTTACAAGAACTTTTAGTTGTAAGTTGAATAAGTCGGATAGTTGAATATATGAATGTATGTATACATATAATATGTGTTGCGCTTGTAAAAATATAAAGTGCGTTTTTTCAAAACGTATTTATTTCATCGACAGTAGGAGACAAAAATAACCTTCGAACGAGACTGAGAGAGAGAGAGAGAGAGAGAGAAAGACAGAGAGGAGTGAAAGAAAGTAAGAAAGAAAAGTAAGGTCATTTTACTTTTGTGTTCCTTCTTTGATTTCTACCGCGAAACGTTCGATCGACGTTCCCATTTCGAGATATTACAAACGAAACAACAAACGGGAGAAATAAAATGGAAGAAAAGAAATTAAAAAAACCGCCGAACCGCAAGGAAGGACGAACGAGAAAATAAACAGCAATTTCCGCTCGACGCAACGAGTACATTTTGAAAGAACGCCACGAATAGGTATGCTTTCACTGAAAGCGATTAATTTCCGAGAACTTCGTTTCGTTCCTCGATCGCGAGCCACAATACAACGCCGTTCTACATTTCTTCTCGTTTTCGTTTTTCTGCGCCAAACGTACGTAGCCCCCCCCCCCTTTTTTCCTCGCGAAGAGTAATTTTTCCACGAAATCCAATTTTCAAAATCCATTTATCGCGAAACAAAGTTACGATGCGATTCCACGATCTCTGTTCAAGTACGAACAACCATACCGGCGGATCGAGGAGAAAATTCTTTCTTCTACTTTTCCATTTCATTCACTTTCGGAACGTTCGGATCTTTAGCGTACGTTTAGAGCCCACCAAGCGAAATAGTCTCGTTTTCTGTTTTCTCGCAGCTTTCGAGAAGGCACGTAGTGAAGAATCGCTATAAGACGAACAATATAAAAACGTAAGCCGCGGGAATCCCGGCCGTGGACTTGGAATTATCGCGTCAGTTCCATCCCTCTCAACGCTTGACTTGGTACACCGGGGGGCAGAGACGCTGGTTCTCCCCCCTTCGCTTCCGGATCGTTGATGGCTGCCTCGGAAGCCTTGAACCTCTTGTACTTCCCTTCGAACAAACACGTTTATTTGTTTATTTACAGATGGAGAAACTAAGAAGCCACGCTTCTTCTTGGCTATATAATCTAATTACCTCTTCACGCTCTTGGCCACGTACGTGGACAGTTAATAGTTATGTCCTATAAAAAAGCTAGCTACTTCCATTCGCGAAATCGTCCAAAATGTGAACTTAATTCTTTTAATGCGTTATTTTCTTTATTTGCCAGAAATCAAACGATATTAAATTAATATCTTCTTTGTTATTATAACTGAAATTAAAAATTCGTCCCTTGATAAGAAATGAAAAGTTACGAAGGGAAACGGCGTTCTTTGAATGAGCCGCGTTTTTAAATGTACCGCAGAGGTTTAATATTCTCTTATCTCTTCCTCCTTGGGATGAGATTGAGTTCATTCCAAGCGCCAGGGATATTATACTTGTCCACCCGGTTGGATTATACGACTCGCCAAGAGAACACGAGATTCTCGCGGTTTGTCTACCACGCAACGATTCAGTTGATTTCAGTTGATCGATCGGTTTAATATTACTTACTGGCTAAACGGACCAATGTGACGCCCCACCAAATGCTCCAGCCCCACCCAACCAGGCAGAATAAAACGGTGAATAATTGACCCACCCCGACCACCAGGTTCACCACGAACGCGCCTAGTCTCGACTTTAGTCCAGCCACCGCCGAGAATCTCGGCTGGCCGGTGCACAAGTTGAAAATACCGCTCCACACAGTGCCTGAAAAAAAATAGGTCACAGCAGATTCAGTACGTTCCTCGAGATTCTAGTTGGAGGAATTTCTTTCTATTTATTATTTACCAGAGCCAGGCAGTAAAACGTTCCACACGAGACAGAACCAAGCGAGGGGAACTGGCAGACAAGGAATGGCGCCACGCATTAGGGAATTGTGCTCTACCAGAACATCCGGTATCTTAGCTTTTGGTTCCTGCGCCGTTTCAATGGAAAGGAAGGAAAAGCAATCGTTAGTATTTCGATAGTATGTCTTCAACCTTTTAATTTCGGCGGTTTAATGCCTCTCGTTGAAACGTTCGATCTCTGATTGAACGGAAGTTGAGCTAATAAGGTTTGCTGTTTGGAGTTTTAAATTCGGATTTCAATCGTTTCAAATTAGTTTCTCGAGTGTTCGGAGTATTACCTCCGACAACGGGGGCGGTGCTACGCTGGTAAGACTGTGCTTGGCACGTGTGTTTCTTGCGCGTTCCGCTTCGGCGTTCCGCTTGCATTTGCAGTTGTCGAACAGACGGCGGCAAATGGCGCCGAACCTTCTTTCCGGAGGGCAGCAGACGGTGGCCTCGGCTGGCGCGACCCGCGATCTCTTTGAGCAACATTTCATTTCCCTGAGTCGCTTGCACCTGACACGAAGAAAGAGAAATTAATATCATTAATATCATACTCTCCGGACGTCTTTGTTCTTCCACAAATACAAAGAGAAACTTTGCGATTGTCATCACTTTTCTTCTTATTCAATCTTTCTTCAATCATCCGAAAGAATAATGAATTCCATAATAGAGACAGAAACGACGGAAAATTTTTATTTTGTTCGAGAAACGAAGGGACAGGAATCTATGTTAACGAAACTACAATATCAAAAAAGTTACTCGTATCCAAAATTATTCTCTCTGAACAATCGTACATTCCCGGCAACTCTTCGATCAGCTCTCGTATTTGCATCTATTCTCGAATCTACATATAAAACATCTGGCTGATCATCCTGGCTACTCAAATTAATCAAACTATATACTAACTGGAAAAAAATCCGATACACTCTGTCTGAAGAATCGTACATCCTGATGACCCTTCGTACCTGCATCTGTTCTTGAATTTAGGCCAGCAGCCGGCAGGCACGTTATCCCTGGTCAGAGGTTGCTCGTTCCTGTTCACCAACGTGGTCCTGGCGTGACTTCTGGGCCATGTGAGTCCCTTGGGGTCCGTACGACACGCCAGACACCTCATGCTTGGGCAGCACTCGCAGCAACGACTCAGAGACCTCTTCCAGCGCGTAAGAAGCCTGTCGGGTGCACGTTCGCCAACGCCGTTCGCCGCTGCCAGCACCCTGCAATCGAGAATGGGAGGCCGCGCCCCCCGATGCTGTTAGTATTATTAAAAATAGGGGTTGCTCGATCGATTCCGCGCGATAATGGAGCCTTCGGGGCGTCGATTAAGAAGGAAATGACAGGCATCGATGAACCGTGACGCGATCGAACGATACCGCCGTCTTTCTTTCGATCTGTCAGCCATTGAATCCTTCAAGGATATTCGCCACAGAGGCGGAGAATCTAGGTCGAGGTGAAATTGTCTCCGCGAAGCGGAATCGTTAATATTCAGCGTCGTTTAGTTTCTTTCGTATTTTCTTTGGAAGTTGGACTGAAGTTGGTATTCCAATAACGCAGATGTGGTATTATATCGCGTTAATACTGTGGAGAATATCCTTTGTACATTGATCAAGGATCAGAAAGTTGCGTTTGAATGGTTTATCGGTATCACGGGAGTATATATTTAAGACGGTTGTTGGTATAAATCGTACGTGTGCGGCGCATATTATTGTATATGTAGATTATTCATTATTATATGTATATATGTAGCGTGCAAATTATATATGTATACAACGTGATATTACATTATATATGTATATATGAGTGGAAGATATTGATTCTCTTTCTTTTATATGTACTAGAGCTGAAGGCTATATGTAATTGGTCCATATTATATCGCAGTTTGTCATCAACACTTTGAAAAAGAATTATTCCTTGTCTTTGCACAACGTAGAAAATTATTAACGATAACAATTCGACTGCTGTTCGTGCAATTTCATATTTCTATCCCGCTTAATAAATATTGAAATGGATATATATACATTTACTTTCGAATTTTATATATTTCTGCATTCTCCAATTTCCATGAAACATCCGCACTCACAGTTATGTATATTTGTATCTTATAATGTTGCGTTTGCAGCGATCGTTCCATTGTGCTCGTGACATCGAGTATTTCCCAGTGAACGTGTACCGCGCTGGTCAGACACGTCAAGCGCGCGTGAAGCAGCTCGATTCGTTTGTTTTTTCTCCCCTTGTCCTTTGAAGAAACCTACTTTCCAGTTATCAATGATACTTCTGCGACGATTTAAAAATTCTAAATCTACAAATTATCTTACTTTTCAAGTGTACAAATTACTAGAGGTATTCATAAATCTACAAAATTTTATTTTATTTAATACAGTTTTAATCAGTAATATAATTTAACAATAAGCACACTAAATGTCAATATATTTACACTAGGATATAGATTACGTTGTAACAAGTTAAATTATTGTCACTAGATGGCACAAGTTAAACTATTGTCACTAAATTAATTTATTAAATTTTATTGACGTTTACTCCTTTAAATATATTGTGAGATTTAACAAGAAACTATGACAATATCTATTTATTTTAATTAATGTGTAACAAGATTTTTATGACGACCGTTTGCTTTGATTATTAACAACAGAGAACACAATATTTTATTTTCTCCTTTCTTCAGTACCCCTAATATTATTGACACTTCTCCCTCGCCATTTAAAAGTTAAACAAAATTCAATGAATCGAAAGAAGCAAAGAGCAGCTATCAACAGCGTCAAAGAAAAGTACTAGAAACATGCACGCTATAATTAACTGTATAAATTATCCTGTCCATCAACCACCATTTCGTCAACGTTCCTCCGACAGAATCTCCGTCGATTAACTACCAATTAATCACCCCTCTCCACATTAACCTCGAAATCGAGACACCTCCGTCCCCAACGAAGCCTCCGATCGATTACCAATCCTAGCCTCGACAAAATTCCAAAGCCTGCGGCTACGTAAATCCGCGCGACAAGATATCACGCGTAAGAATCCTATCGATCAGCAACGGGGGGGTGGGGGGAAGGGGGAGGGAGAGCGACGTGAAAATCCCCACGTGTTACCACAACCACGCATATACTTTCCACTTTGATTCTATCCCCTTCTGGCCCCGAAAGCTGGCCGAAAGGTTGAACGCACGCAGAGGAGAAATATACGAGTGTCCTTACCTGTGCTCCCGGTCGTAGCTTCGTAGACTTTGTTGCGCCGCGCGTTCAAAGATCAACGGGCGCCGCGATCCGGTGATCGATGGCCGAGCGGAAACGCGGCGAATTCACGGCGAGCCACGGCGGAGATAGCGGAAGATAACGAGAACGAAGGATGATCCGCGGGGGTGGCGGATCGATTGAGAAGGCGAGCAGAAGGCGAGCAGTGGCAGAAGGCGCGTAGAAAGAAGAAAGTCGAGTGGAGCGTTCTCCGCGCGACGGCGAACGAGCATCGCGCTGGCACGGCTGGTGTGCCGCACGAAGATTGCTGGTGCCGCAGTCCTCGGGGGTAGGACGTACCTCGTAGGACAAAGGGCGGCGAAGCGGGGCGAGGGTGGAGGCGAGCCATTTGCTGGCCAGCGAGCCGGTCACGCAAAGATTTTCTCCTTCTCGGCGGCCGACACTGCATTACTCACACGTACAGGGGGAACCGGCCGCCCGCTTACCAACTTCCTTCGCTTGACCGCGAAATCGATACCACCACCGGCTCGGGCACGGTGAAGTTCTTTACCTTAACACCGCCGCTTTTTTCTCAAGGTGCCCACGCGTCAACTCTTGCCACCCCCCCCCCCCTCCCCTCCCATCGCGCCTCTTTCCCACTGGCACGATTTTTCCTCCTCCACCTTCGAGCTCTCGTGACTCGATTGTTTAGCTTTCTATTCTTCAATTTCTTCTTTCTTACTTTATCTTCTCTAGCTTTTATTGCGTTAGTTCGACGACGAAGGAACGCGTCGATGAACGCCAGATATATAACTCTAGTCAGACTTCATTGACAATGAAACAATCTTCTTCACATTCGGCGAGTATCGATTCCTCCGGTTCCATGAAATTTTCTTGGAGAACTTGCGTGAAACGACATTGATTCTCGAGCTTGGTCCTGTCTTTGTCTCCTTCAGAACGTTACTCTAGAGCATGGTTGGTCGATCACAGTCGTGACTTTAACGACTGTAACCTGTACGTTGTGAACGACGTTACACACACATGGATTCATTTGCACGAAAGAAGACGGATCTGTTATGAAGAATCGCAATCACCGGGGATAGATAAACGAGTGCGTGGGATTTTTCAGAATGGTGAACGTGCAAGGGGAACACAAAGGGCGCGAACCCGTGACGAATGTTTCAATGGCACGTTCGCGAAGTTTTTAATCGCGTTTCACTTTGACTCCGAGCGAGCTACCCTTGCGAGAATGTGCGTGCGAGCTGGCTCCGCTCGCGAGACCCTGAGGAATCGGGCGCGAACTTTCTCCTTCAGCAAGTTTCTTTAAAATTACTGCTTTTCCACGAACACCTTTAACTTTGACTGACATCGAAGAATCCAAGCGATACAAAAGAAGGAAGCTATTGCATCGCTGTTTCTCCATTAATTTGTCAGAAAAACACGAAGATATTTCTCATTTTTCACGAAAGAATTCTAAAGTTCTTATCCGTTTATTATTACAATTATATATAATTGTATTACGTGTATGATAATCGTATTATTTTGAAAAATTAAATTTAATCGTACCGTATTTTGTATGAAACGTTCAACTGTACTATTTTTTCAACATATTCATTCAGCTTTCACCGTTTAGTATTAATGAATTAATTAAATTGGAAAAATGAGGGACAATGTTTAAAGGAATATAGTATCTCAAAAGATAACTCAACGATGTATAATAATATAATAATCGTATTATTTTGAAAAATTAAATTTAATTGTACCATTTGTTTTAGAAACGTTCAATTGTACTATTTTTTTCAACATATTTAGCTTTCACCGTTTAGTATTAATGAATTAATTAAATTGGAAAAGTGAGGGACAACGTTGAAAGAAATACAGTGTCTCAAAAGATAATTCAACAATCACAATTATTATACGCATAATAATCGTATTATTCTGAAAAATTAAATTTAATTGTACCATTTTGTATGAAATTGTATTATTTTTCTCAACGTATTTGGCTTTTGCCGCTGTCGATTTAGTACTAACGAATTCACTGAATTAAAAAAATAAGGGACAACGTTTAAAGAAATAGTGTACCTCTCAAAAGGTAACTCAACTTCTTCTTTTACGTAGAGTAAAAGAACTCTTTTTCATAAAGAACCCTTCGTTTCCATGAAACACTTTTTTTCTACCGAGTCAATCACTGGTCGCCGAAGGAAATTCCACGCGATCATAAGGCTCGAGAGTGGGTGATAAGTGTGTTGTACTAACGACAAGTGAGTTGTGCCGCCGTGACGTAAGAAAACATATCATTATGCGGTGCGGAAAATTATGCGAAACCTGATTTAACGTCGTGTCCTGCCGTGTGCTAACATACTGCGCTTGGTCACGTGGCGAATCGCTCGCGGAAATCGTGAATGCGAATACATTCGCAGCGAGCGATTCTCTATGGACATTTTTTATGCGTAAAAAAAAAAAGAAATTCGTAGCGTAGGGAAGGTTACACGGCTGATTAACGCGAAACGAAGTTACAAAGAACAGTGAGAGAATCCGGTAACGTGCAGGAGGAGCAAATTGAAATGAAACCTTTCGACGAGCGGAGCAAACGCTGACGAATTATCTACGAGAGATTGGCCTGATTAAAAAGTTCCACCGTGGAAAGTTGATTTGCTTGAACTTCGTCTACTTGTTGTACGTGTTAACGTTCTAACGTTATCAAGTAGTTCAGTGAAGTTCAGATCTCAGAACTGATAAAGAGCAAAGATATTGTAGATAGGGAACGCTACGACTTTCAATGTTTTACGTTGAACGGAAGGTAAAACGAGCCTGAATGTTCTTTGTATTACAAATTCATTCAAACTGTATTTTTCACGTATTCAGTCATAAATGTATGACTCGATACTGATGAACTTGCAGCGATAACTTCTATATTAAACTCTTGGCCTGACAATTCGTTTACTTCGATCACTGAACTTACGAATTCATTATCTCTTGGATCAAGAATCTTGTTGTCAGTCATAGATTTCTTTTTCTGAAGAAATTAGGAAGAACGAACTCGTAGCTTGTGTAATTACTATGTGTAATTACATGCAGTCTGACAATTCGTTTACTTTAATCACTGAATTCCCGAATTCAAGCTAACATATCTCGTACGTTGAGATGCAAATCTTGTAGAAGAAACGTTGTCATCCATAAAAACTCTCTTCTGAAGAAATCAGGAAGAATGAAGTCTTATGTAATTTCTACGTTACACGGAGCCTGACAATTCGTTCGCTTCAATCACTGAATTCGCGGATTCAAGCCATCACGTTTCATACGACGAGATATACAAATTTTCAAATTTTCAAAGAACTGGAGAGAAGTCTTAGAAGAAACGTTGTCAGCCGTGAAATGTTTTTCTGAAGAAATTAGGAAGAATGAAGTCGTAGCTTGCGTGATTTCCACGTTTCTACGTGGATTACAAGTTAAGATACAAATCTTGCGAAAGGAACATTATCGGCCACGAAATATTTTTCGAGAAAATGTCTGGATCATTTCGATTCACTCTGTCGGATTAAAAAGCTGTGTCCGTGCCGGGAAATTGGTGGACACGGAGGGACGCTGATGGGACACGCGTGCAAACACGGTTGTCGGGACACCGGTGTGCAAACGCGTTGAGCAAAACCATTAAAAGTTGGCACAGCACCGAGCGGAAAGTTCGTACCGTGGCCGTTGCAGCGATTCACACAGCGATTACCGCGCGGTGCCGCCAAAATCGTGCAGTTAAAAGTTTACACGGTGCGCGAACCGAGGCGTCATTAACCCCTCTCCCCCTCGAAGAGCGAAGGAACTTTCAGCGACATGATTACCTTGTTACTACTTTCACTTCTGCTCGCGAGGCGGAGAATTGTCGGCGTCGCCCGACAAAAACCAAACGATTCACGATCGTTTTGTCGTGGAAACTGGGCCGTTTATCCCGTTTCAGAAATATTCAACCGAGGACTTAGGCTCGAACTCTCTCGCGACTTGACAAACCTCGAAACCTTTCGACGAGGAAATTTCTTTCTCTCGCGGAAGCTGCGACTGAAATTACACTCGTTGAAGTTTATTGCAATCAGTACTGTAGATACTTTAGTAGTTTTCTTTTTCTTTTTCTGTATATTTCTGTGAATGTCACAGTCGCGATAGCTTTTAAGAAGTAGAAATTGAGAAATTTTTTTAATTTGTAGTTGTTAAAGTTAAGGCTGTTTAAAGTGTAAATTTGATTGAGGATTGAGGGGAAGGGGGAGCATTCATTATGATTCTAGGTTCTAAAAATTTCGCAAAAGCGTACTTTCTCCCGGTTAATTGTTTACTTACAACAGGTAACCAGGCCAGTCGGATTACCGTAACCCAGGTGGAAATAATCGGACTAGAAATTACGAGGAACACAAAAGTGAGCGGAGAGGAAACGACCGGGAGTTGCTCATGATATATTATGAGACGATCGCGGTGTATCGCTTTAATTGCCCTTTTCCTTTGCGAATCTCGCGCGACTGCCACGAACGGAGACGAAACCAGACCGAAGCGTGTTTCAGTTGCGCAACTGAATTTTTCTCCTCGATTAATGCAATGCGAAGATAAAGTGGTGCTCGTTAAAAAAGGAACGTAAAAGACGCGTCAAGATTCCCACGGTGATTTTCTTTGACTTGCATTTCTATGGAGTAAAATAGTTACTTGTAGCCAGAGGAATATTCTGTCGCAAATTTTAATACGAATTTCGCACGCAGAAAAATACATGACGATGTATGACAATGCAATCGTTCCGACGCAGATACGTTTTCTTCTATCTTGGATTATTCTTGAATATTCAAAAACTATTTTTACAATTTTAAATATTTAAAAAATCTTTCCTCTACCTCTATGGAGACTTATGGATATTTTAAGTATTTAAAAAATTTTTTCTCCATCTCTAAATTTGTGGAAAAATTGCGCAAAATTAGGATCGGAAGTGTGACACTTTCCCCGAAACATTCAAACTTTCAAGCAGGAAAATTAGTCCACAAAAATAGGCCTCAGCCGTAAGGAATATGCGCACCGTAAGAAGGAAAGCAACAAAGTTACAAATATCGTGGTTAATTTTAAGTTACGTGACCGATAGTTAACTCGGGAACAGGGCGAATTAACATAAACAAGAGGTAAAACTTAATCGCGTTGCAAATTCCAGTAAATAATCGATGACTCTGCGGTTTCGCGTGGACCGAACGCCCGTGTTTCCATTCATTTTTCACGCGAAATCGGATCTGCCTGTGGCGAGTCCACTTTCGAAAACTCGAAGTAACATCGGCTTTCGATGGAGAAATTGGGACAAACGGCGCGTGATCGCTCGAATTCGTCCAATTACGACCACTTGAAGAAGAGGGAACGAACTAAATGCGCAGTTACATGAAATTTCAGCCAATTTCTGGTAATTATAAATACATTTTTATGTCGCGATACCGTGAACAAACATTTTTATCGTTAACTAATTGCCGGATAATTCTGTTTCGAATTTACTCAGTAGTAAATGTAAAAATTGAATGAACATAGAAATTGTACAGTTTGTACAGTTGACGTTCCATGTCGAAGGATAAGGTTTGCAATTACGATCTACAGGTTTGTAATTTAAAACAGAAAACCTGTTGGTTTGGGTTAGGTTTGGGTTAGATTTGGGTTAGGTATTGCCGTTATTTGGGTTTGGCCGATCGCGTTGACGTTACGCTTGTTCGATCTACTTATAATTTTACAGCCGCGCCACTTTTACTCGGATCGATGAACAATCTTCCTCTTGTCCTGGTTTACCTAAGTTTAGATCCTCCCTTAATCATCTCATTCGTCCTCGGTCCCACTGCAAAATTTAATTGACCCGTCAGCTCGATCAAGACTAGATCTCCGCGGATCTTGCCCGAGCGCGAACCAAACAGAGGCGATTCACGAGGATACAAATTGGCGCCATTCATCCCTGTTTAACGCGATCGCCAGAACAATACACGATGACGATAGGAAACCCAGCTTCGTCAAACTCGAACATACGCTACGCCGATGTATCAACGACAGCTGAAAAATTCGCCGATACGAAATAACTGAGAACGCGGACGAATATGAAGTTGACGTCAGTGTCGCGCGAAACTAGGCCAAACACGAAGGGCCAGTTCATCCGGCGTGGAATAGGAGGGCGACTCACGCGACTGTTCAGCCTCCACTCTGGCTCGAACCTGTCCAAAAATCGCGACTCGAGTCACACGTGTCGCTGAAGCGACGGACGTCCGGTCGGAAGCGGTGTGCGCGAAGAAACACCGAATCAAAGAGGGTGGCAACCGTAAGTGAAATACATGAGGGTAGTTGCGGCTCGACCTTGGCCGCACGCGACGCTCAACGCCCGTCGGTCAATCTATGTACGTAGCCGCGTTACGTCGATTTTTGGTTGCGCTAGCATACACGTACACACGCGTCGAGGGAAGGATAGAATTATTTTCCACGGTGATCTAACGTTATACGGACGACAGGATGTCACGAGGGTGTCAAGAGTGACAGAGATTTCAAAGCTTTCAGTCAGACGAGCTTTCTGTCTTTCCGTAATTTTCGGCGAATTTTTTCGAGAAAAATATAAAGCTTCTTGTATTTGCGTATTTCGGTAGAGTACGTTCTTGTCTGGTTATTCTCCGACACATACAGGTTTCATTTTAATTATTTAATTATCTCCACACTTGCTGTCTTCCGTGTTTGTGTATTTTAACCTTCTTTTTTTCGTTGTTCTTCCACACACAGGGTCTGTCTCATTTTAATTAAAATTCTGTTCAAAGAATGTATTTTCTATCGAGGAGGGGGAGGTCTATCTTACGACGACCATTAGATTTGTCTAGGTGGAAATCTCGAAGTCTCATCCATATTTTTTTTTAGATGGAATAGTATTATCTTTCTTAGGAATTAATCGACGCAGCTCGACATTTTAACTTTAATTTTCGCATGATGTCTCCCTCGAAACAAACAAATTTTACTTTGTCTCTTTCGAATAACGAGTAGTTGCGAAAATAATTGCGTGAACAAATTAAAATGTCCGTAATATATAATAATCGCAACAACTACAATTGCAACTGTTACGAGATAACAATTTCTTTTTTCGTATATTTCGTGTATTTCTGAAATTTCTTCGATGGAATTACAAAGTGAAATTACAGCGTTTTCTTTCTTTAGACTTCGTTCAATTTTTAATTATGAAATTGAAATTTCAATTTCCTGATGTCAGCGTGAAAGGAGGGCGAGAATCGGAAATTGATGGAGATTGGCGGGGGATTTATTAAATAAGCGCTCTGGACGTGTGATCGCCGGTGTAATTCTAAGTAATAGTTAGGTGAATCACGTGCAAGCGCTCTGCGAGAATAGAAAACGTTCGAGACTCGACCAATCGCGAGTGCTTTCTTTCTTTCTCTCAAAGAAAACGCGTAGGTGAAAAATGGCAAATGAAGAGTGATCGCGTCATTCGAGACGCCTCCCTTCTGCGCGATATTTGCAAGGATCTCCGTGCAGATTTCAAATATCGATCCCTTTTCCGTTGAATATGCGAAATGTCAAGCATGAAACATTGTTCGCATTCTCGCTTTATCTCCGTGTTTTTTCTCCTCTCTCTCTCTCTCTCTCTCTCTCGTTTTTTCTTCTCTGCGTAGAAACGAGGTGCCTTTCCGACTACCGCGAGAATAATCACGCCCAAGTGATTAACTGGAACATGCGCGACGCATTAGTTTGCATTTTAAAATTTTTTTAAAATGGGACGATGTTGTTCAATAACACTACGCGAGCGTAACGCGCTACCATAAATCTGCTGCCGGTCGTTTAAACAAGCACGAATTATTTATTAATAAATACACGGAACGGTGGCGCTTTGTAAATAAATTTCTCCTCGAATCATACTTGAAATTCCTTTCGCAAAGAATTCTGACTGCGAATTGTTTTCGAAATATTAAAATTCTAAATGCTGATAAAATGCTAACTTTGAACCCTCGACGAAGAAATCCGTTTTCGAAAGTGGAGCATCGGACGAAAGCTATCGCACGTGCGAAAAATTTGCATTTATTTGTGAAAACGTTGCATGTTCGAAACGTATGCAAATGTACACTTTGTCTCTCGAGAGCCAGACCTCGTCAAGCAACAACTCTTTTCTTCAAGATATTAATGGAATTTTATTGTCAGTGATCTCGAAGGTTTGACACACCAACTAGTCAAACTTTGACGTCGACGAAATGAACGAACTATACGAACGTACGAGGGACATGCGTAATGCAAGCTCGACGAGATTGTGGTGCAACGGAACGAAATCGAATCGATCGCGCGAGCCAGCCTGCGTTTACGTTCAACAGGCCGGAAATGGTGTGCACGTGTAACCGTGTTTTTAGAGGAATTCCATTTCCCGAGCGGACGATCGACTAATAATAGACGTGATAATATTTGCTCGGCCCAAACGAGGCTGTTCGAACCAGACGAATTGTGCGTGTCCAGCGTTTGGCGAAGTTTATTTTCAGCGTCCTCAGCGATTAGTACCTCGTCAATGAGGAAAAGTAAAAAAGCAAAAACGAAATCGACTTGGATCGACTTGGGCCAGTGATGAGTGCAAATTCACGCGTGTGAAATTTTTTTTGAAAAAAATTTCAGAAGAATTTCACGGTGCGTTGAATTTACGACTCTCTTCGGATTTTTATCTTTACTAACTCTGATATTGAACCAATGGTCAAGCACGTTACATCAACAATTAAATAAAATGAAAGAATTAGGTTAAGATACTTAAGTAGACAAAAGAATAGCATAGTTAAGATAAATATAAATATAGGATACAAAAATATTACACGTAAAATTTAGGACAAATGCAATGTGAAATTGTGCAATGTTAAGAGAAAGCAATGTAAGAACCAAAGTCAATTCCAAGGCCAAAGAGGCTGAAATAAATATAAACATACATATATCAACAATTAAACGTGTTCATTTCACTTAAACGAAAGTGATCGATCGATGATTAATCGCGCAAATTATTCCATGGAATTGAATAGCATGATTGAAGATCGATCGATCAAAAAGTAAACATCACCGATTCACCGAACGAAATCGTCATCACGGTGGAAAACGATTAATCTCGCGCGGAGCGCAGCCCGTCCGATACTAAAATTGAAGATGATTAAATATAGCTGGAAGAGTGTCTTCGCGATCGAAACGAACAGCTGGCCATTAACGTTAGCAGCTCTCGCTCATTGTCAGTGTTTCACGCTCGAACTCCACTTCAAACTTTTCCATTGCACAAATTCAGAGCAATCATTTCTGCATTTATAATTGGCTCCCCTGTGGAAATACGAATGAAAAAAGAACCTGATTTCGTATTGTACACCATTTTCACGGCTTATCAGTAATCGAGAAAGAAAACAAACACACGTAGCAGTCCGACTGGATCGCGTCACCGGGATAGGGTTTAATTTGAAAATTGCAATTCACCACTTCCCGAGAATTGGTTCGACGAACAAAGCTACAAGCTTCGACAATGAGACGAACAGTCGGATGAATTATTCAATGGAATCCATCCGCGAATTGCCGGCCCTCCTTACGTCTCATATTTTTCCAAATGTTTCCACTATGTTTCCACCGTATACGTATATTTGCGATTATACGCAGCATCGTCACGCTATTGCGGCTCTCCGAGTCATTTTTAAAACGTGGTCGGCTCTGTCGTTTCGAAAAAGAGTTTTACATTGTAACAGGTGAACAAGGAACTGCTTCGAGCTCGCTGAAGTTACGAAACTGGATGGATTAATTAAATGACCGACGTGACTTAATTAGTCACATCTCCGCTGTGACTGTGATTTTTGAACGATCCGAGAAATGGAGCGTAAAACGAAGCGAGGCGAAATGGGTCGTGAAAATCGAGAATGGAAGCTTCGCGTGAAAGTGTCGGTGAAGTTTGATCGTTCCATTCGCAACGACGCTCACACACGCTTCATTTGCTGTACCTTTAACATCGACAAGCGTCAAATCGCTCGGCGTGTAAAACTTTCTGAGGAATCCGGAAGTCGACGTAGTTTAGTGAGACAAAGAAATTCAGATATTGTGTATGGTAATTTCTGAAGAGGGCTCAGATACTCTAAGCATTTTAATAAACGAGTTCAATTCAGTTTGTTTCAACAAACCTACACGGAGTAAAAAAAAAAGAAAAAAGGGAATTTATCGAACGAGAAAGAAGAAATAAAGGAATTATGTGGCTCAAAGGCGTGAACGATCCGTGTCGAATCCGGAAGTTGACGTAGTTTAGTAAGACAAAGCAAAAAAAATTCTGATATTGTGTATGGTAATTTCTGAAGAGGACTCGGGTAATCTAAGCATTTTAATAAACGAGTTCAATTCAGTTTGTTTCAACAAACCTACACGGAGTAAAAAAAAAAAAGAAAAAAGTGAATTTATCGAACGAGAAAGAAGAAATAAAGGAATTATGTGACATGAACGATCCGTGTCGAATCCGGAAGTTGACGTAGTTTAGTAAGACAAGGCAAAAAAAATTCTGATATTGTGTATGGTAATTTCTGAAGAGGACTCGGGTAATCTAAGCATTTTAATAAACGAGTTCAATTCAGTTTGTTTCAACAAACCTACACGGAGTAAAAAAAAAAAAGAAAAAAGTGAATTTATCGAACGAGAAAGAAGAAATAAAGGAATTATGTGGCTCAAAAGCGTGAACGATAGACACGGTCTTGACGGTCTCGTGCTTTTCGTCGTTCGTGCTTTTCTTTTTTTCCCCCCTCGTCTCTCCTTTTCCCCTCTTTCAACCACCGATCCGATCCAAGTTAATTAGCGACGCTCGTACAACAAGGCGATTCGAAATTCTGATTTATAATCCCCTTGAGCCAGGCCGTGGCGATGTAAATCGCCGCGGGATCGATAAACCCAACTCGGTTGCATCGACCAGTGGAAAGGGTGGTGCTTTACAACTAGCTGGGGTGAAGGAACTCGGTGGATCTTACGATGGGCCAAGTTTTCCCGCACTACCCTCCCTGTCCAGTAATGTCCGCCAGGAAACGCAAGCTCTGACCAAGACAATTTAACCAACGTCCGTGTAACGACCATACTCGCGACACTCCTTTCCCTTCCTTGACTTTCTACGATGTAATAGATGGGAGTGACAGAGACATTTAAATGTAAAAAAGAGATCGTAGAAGCTGACAGAAGACGCTGAAATAAAATTCGACGGAAAACAGTCGAACAAAAAATCCAAGAGAAGAATTTTCGTCTGAAAAACTACTCCACTATTGTCTCTTGTCTTTTCAAAACAGTCGAACAAAAAATCCAAGAGAAGAACTTGCGTCTGAAAAACTACTCCACTGTTGTCTCTTGTCTTTTCAAAAGTGAAAGAAAATAATCACGCAGCGAGAATAAGAACAGAAAGCAATTTTGCCCTATCGCGAGTAGAACTCTGCCACGACTGCACACTACTACAGAGTTGACGTGTGTTCGGTGTGAAAAGTAAATTAGCCAGTTGCAAATGGCGACCACTCGATCCGCGTTAAACCAGTTCATCGCCAAGCTTAACCTTGGTCCAGTGTAATTCTCGCTTGAGGGAAAGTCGCGTAGTTAGTGAGGGGATGTAAAGCAAATTAATCAAGTAGACTGGCCAGTTGCAAAGGGCGACACTCGATCCGCGTTAAACTAATTCGTCAAGCTTAACCTTGGTCCAGTATTTTCTGCAACGCAATTAATTCTCGCTTAAGGAAAATCGCGCAAGTTGGCCGAGCAAGGCGGTTGGATCTACGTGCTGGAAGACGTAACAATAAATAACTGCGCGGTAACGTAACCGTTTCGTGATCTTGCGCGCGATTACCTGGCCTTAATGAGGCGGCGGTCACTTCATAAACTGCTGATACCCGCGGATAAATCTTCCTGCTCTTCGTAGCTTGATTAGCTACGCGACGATGCACTGATATTGATAACGGAAGATCTCGCGGGGCAATTTCGCCCCGTGGAGAGAAATGGGCTCTCGGCCGAGAGCTAAGCGCGCGGCCAAGCACGATTTCAAGCGAACAAGCGAGTTTTAAGGTAACTCATAATTCTGGCCGCCGGAAGCCGCTCAGCGATTCTTTTCGTTACGCGACTCATCACGAAACGCGATTCGTTTTAATTGAGAATGATGTCCCGCTTTCGTGTCGCATTAAATTTCCCCCGGAAGCTTTTGAAAATAATCGAACGTCTTCGCAAAAATAAGGAAAAAAATATCTTCCTCGCAGAAGTGTGTTTCCTGTATCCTGTACACTAAATCCTGTTATTTTTCTTTTTTTTTTTTTTCAAAGAACAAGTTCAATTTTTTTTCTCTTTTTTTAGACAGACCGTGTTTGTCGACTTTTCAATACGTTCACTTTGTTCCTAAGACCAACTAAGCGCAACCATCCGTATATAAATTCCGCTAACAACGTGTCCTTTAATACGGATCCACATCGGATCCGCGGCGATTTATTGTCGCTTCCGACGGCATAAATAGCCTCCGTGCCTGTACTGGATCTTTCCAGATTAATATCTCCCGGTCCCGATATAAATACGATTTCGTGAGATCAAGGAATAACGAGCGGCCGTTCAAAGTCGAAATTTCGCGGCGGGAAGGGGAGGTGAAAAGTGGTGGCAAGTTTTAAGTCCTTGCGAGTGAATCGATAGAAACGCTACGAGCCTAATTTCAACCACCGAGTCGGCGGTGTTCTAAACATTCTACGATCTTTCTCTCCCTCTTTCTCTCGATCTAACGTGAAATATTCTCCGAAATATGCATGGAATCGATCGGCCTGCAAACAAACTCTTTTCAGAAAAAACGCGCTTTCGTATAATAAATCTTGCAAGTGCGCTTGACAATGCATTCGTAATTTCTGCTTCGTAGTTACTCGTGTAGTGTCGATTCCACCGAAATTGGAGAAAATAAGAAATTTCGCCGAAGTAAGAAATTTTCACCGAGAGTGAAGGCAATATAAATAAAAATTCAGAAATTTCGCCGCCGAAACGGGGGAAATTTCAGGATCGTAACAATTTACGACGATGGCGATGAGACGCGATACGGTAAATGGTACTTACGCCGGCTCGCCGTTTTGCTCCAGATACATCACGTTCCCGCTTAACGTCTCGATCTCCTGCGGCCGTTTCACCACGTGCATCCCGGTCTTCTCCCTCGGCGAGGACACGCCTTTCACGGTGTCCACGCTGACGCCGGTGTCCGTGGATCGGACGCTCTCGATCGAATCGACCGACACTCTCGCCGACGATTTTACGGACGTGCCACTCCCGTGATTGTCGGCACGAGCTTTCGCGTTTTTGCCAGCGCTGTTCGCGTTCCTCGAGTCGTTGTTCACCGCACCAGCCACGTTGGACACGTTGTTGCTCGCCCTCGAGGAGGCTGATTGATCGGAAGTGCTTTTCACGGGAACGGGCGCGTTCTTCGCGTTCGCGACGACCTTTGTCGTCGCCTCGGAATTATTCGTGGACCTCGGGATCGTTCTCGCGGGATCTTCCTGCTTCACAGACGCACTCGCTACGGAGACAGCTGTCCTTTGAGCATCCGTGCTCGATGGATTTCGCGTGGTATCACTCGCCGGCTCAACCTCGTTCGCTTTGCTCGAACTCGACTGAACGTTCGTCGACGCCGGTTGAACGGAGGCGGTTTCCTCGATCTTCTGCTCGTTAGGTCTGCTGTTTTTCGCGTTTTGATCGTTGATCGCGTTCTGGACGATCCTGTTGGAACGTTGCGTCGCCGAGCCAGTGTTGCTCGCAGCGTTACTCACCTTGCTCACGCTTTTTATCGATTGACTGATGCTGTTACTCTTCGAGTGACTGCCGACGTTCTCGGTAGGGACCGGAGAATCGTTTCTGCTCTCCGTTCCACCGGCCTTCGTTCGTCCGCCGTTAGATTTACCAGACTTGGAGATCGGAGGATTCGTCTGACGATGATCCTCGTTGCCGTTCGCCATTTGAAAATTCTGCGCTTGCTTAGCGGCCGCGTCGGCGCTAGCCGTGTTCGCTGATTTCAAGTTCGAAAGATCTTGCTGGCTCTTCTCCAGCTGACCTCGCCTCTCGGACACCTCCGCGTCCAGAAGAACCGACGCGTTGGCGTCGATGTGAAGCGGCTGAACAGCCGTCGTCGCTGTCGTATTCACCACGCTGGACGTCCCCGTGGCAGCGGATGTTTGCTTCAGGAGATCGATGAGATGCAGATCGGCTGCCGGACTTCTCTCGGTGTTCGAGCCCTTGTTGCTAGCTTGAGAACTTTTCGACGTTCCCGAGTCGGACTGCTTGCTACCTTGGCTCGACTCGATCGCCTGTTCGTTCGTGCTCGCGCGTGCCTCCTTCGATCCTTTGTCCCCGGCTTTTTTACTTCTCCCGTTGGCTTGGCTGTTCGAGATGTTGATGAATCTAGCTGGATTCAACGCGTTCGAGCTGACTCGGTTCGTTTTCAACGGAATCTTCGATGGTGACGTAACGCGGTCCTTGTTCTGCGTTTTTCCTACGCCAGTGACTCTCTCCTGGCTTTGCTTCTTCGCGGTCCAGGTGTTCCTCGACGGAGACGCGGCGACCTTCTGTTGCTTCGCCATATCCTTCGAACGATCCCTCTTCGCGCACTGCGACGTTCGCTCCGGCTTCGTCGGTGTTCCCTGGATCGGCGAGAGCTTGCTAGGCGTTTTCGAGGCTGTTCCCTGTCGGCGAGCGGCGAGGTTTGTCGCGCTGCTACTGTTCCCGGAGGCGTTCAAACGATTCCTGGAGTCCGTGGTGTGGACACGGGTCCGCGAGTCCGCGCGACGACCGAGCCTCGGCGAGGCAAGACGCTCCGTCGATTTGCTCAAGGACGTCGAGCGTTGACGCGTCGGCTGCGGGATCAAGCTTCTCCTCGGACTGTTCTGCTGCGACACCGACACTGCAAATTGCGACAAACATCGATTAGAGCTCCCTGTAAGCTCGATGGATCTTGGATCGCTGCAATCTATACATTCCTCCATACTCTTGAGATTGAGATTTTATCGAGTGAAAAGTAATTTTGTATTCTCTCGATATGACGGCTATATTTAGGATAACTCTGGTTATATACAGGGTGATTCTCGTAACGTGACGACGTCAAATAACTCATAAAATATTTGGTGTACGAAGAAAATGTTTCAGATAGAAGTTGCATGGCTTACAGGTGGACACATACTACTGTAATCAGTTTTATGTTCTTTTGCTTTTTTATCAACATACAAAGGTCACCTTCAATTTTTTAAATGGAACAGTTAATATTTCTTGATATAAAAAAAAGTATTACACCAAATAGAGTTTAAAATACATAGGTTTGACTGAGATATTAGTAAAAATATTTTTTTATGGAGTATTAGAAAAGTGATCATTAATCTCAGTAACTATGTATTTTAGACCCCATTTGATGTACCCCACTTTCGCTTTTGTCCGAATTCGGGAGGAAATATTAACTACTCCATTTAAAAAATTGAAGATAACTTTCATATCACAAACCTTTTCTATGCAGACTTCAACGCTTCATCCGAATTCGAGAAGAGATATTAACTATACCATTTAAAAAATTGACCTTCGTATCTTGATAAAAGAGCAAAACAACATAAAACTGATTACAATAGTACATGCTCCCCTGAAAGCCCAATGTAACTTCCACAACTGAGACATTTTTTCGTACGACAAAATTACGAGACCTCACCCTGTGTATGTGTGTCTTACCTCGTCGTTCGTTTCTTCCTCTTCTACGAGCATCCGCGTGTTCCGGAGACTGCGGCCTGGACTTGGCTCGCGGTGGCGGCCCCTTGAAACCGCGTCCACGAAACGGCGAGATCCTTCCAGCGGCGAGCGTCGGCGACGGA
Organism: Frieseomelitta varia; assembly: GCF_011392965.1. Classification (NCBI taxonomy): domain Eukaryota; kingdom Metazoa; phylum Arthropoda; class Insecta; order Hymenoptera; family Apidae; genus Frieseomelitta; species Frieseomelitta varia. The sequence continues at coordinate 2,070,327 of NW_025110014.1, read as the reverse complement.
CTCCTCGCCTCCGGGGAAACGGGCCTCGAGTCCGCGATGATGACGAAACTGGATCGGCGATGCGCCCTCGAGGAGGACGCGGTGGATGGCGCGATTTTGTAGGGCTCGGGTGCACGCGGCGGCGGCGGCGGCGGCGGTGGCGAGATCGCATTCGGTGACAGATAATTGCCGTCGGTTGCCGCGAGCACCCTAAACGGAGGCGGTCGTTGAGCATGGCCGTCGTCGAGCCGCCTCATCCTTTCGAGGCACCAGAGCTGTAACGCCAAAGTCACCAGAGTCGTTTTTCATCGGAACATCGATGATAATCGCGAACGTCCAAATTAATCGACGTTATTCTCTGTTGCACAATCGCGTGGAGAATAATGGAAGATTGACGATCGATTTTGAAATCAATACTCGCAGCGGTGAGATTTGCAAAGAGATCGCGAATTACTTCGGCATTTACCTTCGAGGATGTTAAGCGTTAACTAGTACAGAATGCACCAAAGATCGTCTTTTACTAAAATAAATCCGTAATTGTTTATTTATGTTATGTATTCTTTATATTATTTATTATATATTCTTTATATTATAATTTTATTATATATTCCTTTTCTCAACATTTGAAACATAATGCAACAATCGTGTTTGAACTTGAATTCAAATTATAATAAAATTAGTTTCTTCTCGTATTTTCGTGTTTTATTGAAAAAAAAAAAAAAAAAAATAGGTGAAAAGAAATTTTTCGGCCCACTTTATATGCACGATTGACAGAGCTGAATTGTTACTAAAAATACATCTTACGCATATCCTGGTAAGAATCTAACTTGATCGAATGTTAGAAATCAAATTAATTGAACGAGAAGAACGACACTAAGAAAGTTCCGGTCTGAGAACAGTTAAGCACAACCCCGTGATGCCGTAAAAGTTCATAAAATATAGTAGATTACTCACCCTTGATCCACTTTCAAATTTATCTTTTAAACAAAAATAACTCAAAAAGAGGCGCGACAAAGATTGAAAAAAACTTGTCTCGACTGCGAGGCTCTGCTAAATTGGACTCTCTAGCGTATGTACTGCACGATTGTCTGATCCGTTTATCTCGAATTCAAAATAGCCAAAGTCCAAACGCGATCTTCTCAGCCATGATTCAACGTTCTGCTGTTCAAACGTTGCACTAAAGTTATTTTCGTTCACTCCACACGCATAATTCTCAGCTTCCTGCATAATATTTGTCGTGATACGAAGCTATCGGCGGGGCAAGCTGACGCAAGCGAAACTTTCTAGTATACCGTATACTTTGATAGAGGCATCTCTGTCCGGCGAAAGTTCCGCGCGACGTTGAACACGTTAATAACAACCGGTGACACTTTAACAGTCGCTGCCTCGCGTAAAAGCATACTTCGAACGCTAAATACTTTATAGAACGTTAAGTCAGACACGTAAAGAAAGTCCACGGTACCTCGAGTCCTTCATGCAGACGAGCAGGATGCGGAGGACGCCAAAATCCGTTGTCGCTCTCACCTGAAACGCAAAATGAAACGGCGTCATGAAAAGAAAAAAAAATACCATTAGAGAGAATCCAGATTTGAAATTAGCTGGAGAAACTCTGGCTTGTTAAAATTCCGTGTCCGTGTTGCGTTAATTAAAAAGCTATGAGCTCGATGGGATGGAACGTTTAAATGAAATTCTCGGAAGAGAGTGCCAATTATTTCGCGTGTAACTCCTTCCTTTTCGAACACGTTGCATCGAGATCCACATACTGCATCCAAGGAGCATTAAAACAGCTCGTAAAAGTTTTTAACAGGCCGTATCTTCGTTTATAGACACTGTCGATGAGCTCGTACGAATGTGGGATTAATTAAACTTTTCTAAAGTCCTCTTGTAAATTTGTAAATCAGCTAGCATATTAACCTTAACGCTGCCGATGAAAATGTCCAAAAATTGTGTCAGAATAATCAGAGTGCAAGGATTAGGGAAAAAGTTTATATATTCAACAAAAATCTGTCTCTACGCAGTATAATAAAATTATAAAATTATAGAATTATCGGCCACACTGGTAATTAAGGATCGCTAACAAGCACAGCAATTGAATCGTCTCGTATCCCCGGATTCGCGGGATATTTCCCTCGTTCTGCACGGCCGCCCGAAGAACAAAAACCTCACTATGGTTCCGGAAGTCCGCGCGCCCAAAAAAAAAAAAAAAAAAAAAAAAAAAAAAGTTCCCTGAAACATTCAGCCCGCCTGTTCGTTCCTAACAAGCACGGCAACGTTAGGAACGAAGGGCCTCCATTCATTTCTCGACTTCGTCTTTCTTCTTCTTCCTGCGACCCGTTTTCCACTCGTCGGCGATCAAGCTGAATCAACAATCAACCAGCATCTGGCAAATTAGCGGGTTCGCGTACAACATCCGTAATTATTCGTCGAGCGATCGCAATCGCTCGCTCTGACTGTAGCGGGCCACGTCGAGCGGACACCGATCTTTACGCGTTTTATTCACGCTCTCATACGCGGGAATGCTCGAGCCGATCGCGTCAGTCTCGCTAGAGCTGCGCGATGCTTATTACCGCCGTGATACCGTGACGTCGTTGAACTACATTTTCTGTATGCTCCCTCGACTAGCTTCTTCCTACTAGTTCTGATTTTTCTTTCTTTTTTTTTTTTTTTTTTTCTTACTTCTTCTTTTGCTCGTCGCTCGTTCGTCGATGCTTGAATATAAAAAGGGGGAGATCGATAGCGCGGCGAATCTTTGCGATGAGAAATTCTTTCTGAAGGGAAAAGTGGATTTAGTTTTCTTGCCTCGCTTTATCTTACAAATGTTGGTTGCTTTTTTATATATTATATATCACTGCTTGATATACATATATGTGTAATCGAGACTGTGTAATAGTCTGGACACGCAATATTCCCTCTTTCTTCAAATATTTTGCCCACCTTCTTGCCTCTCGCTGCTTTACTATTTAATATTCTTTAGTGTTGTTTAGTTTTCGTTTGTTTCGTTTAGAGATTAAACTCGATGAAGAAGTTTACATGATCAGCGGCAGCGAATGGGTAAACGATTTTAACGAGCCGTCTTCCACCAGCCCTTCAATCCACTGGTTGTATCGATACGCGCGTTACAAAAGAGCTGTTTTATAATTCGAACGTGTTACATTTTAGCGCGGAAAATTGTAAGCGTGTTGTGTTAAAAAAATAGGTCAATGGAAAGCGGTCGTACAGCGTTTTGTATTATCGCGATAAATCTTCCTGTGCGATTTCACCGTCCATATTTTCTTGCAAGCGCCGCTCGAAGATATACGCCTTGTACGTTCCTCATTTCGAAAAGTCAGAGTAAAAAGTAGCAAATTTACTCGTTTACACTCAAAAAGTTCCATTTCCTTCGAAAATGCTTGATACTTTTTCGTTAGATATTTTAAAGAAAGGTTTTAAATAATTTTTTTTCTAAATAAATTTCTCTATTTCTTTACTTTAACGTCTCTGATGGAAACTTTTACGTTTCATTCGTGAAATTTGAGTTCCGGTATCAAATTCGAGCAATCCTACTCAGTGAAACAATCGAATCGCCGACCATGCCGAAGATAATCGCGAACAGAATTGAAAGAAAAAGAAAAGAAATAATCACAGAGGTAATGACGACGATCCATGTACCATCCGGAGGAGACGATGCATCGCGCGGACCTGCACCATGCCGGTGGTCCCCGAAGAATCTGCATCGTGTCCAATGACATTCCTCGAATCACCAAGGGACAGGCTGGTCAGCATGAAGGATCGAGCGCGAACGACCTCGTAGCCAAGATGTGTGACTCACGATCGTTCCCTCGATCGCCCCGACGACGACGCGATTGATTTACGACGACCGTTTGTTTCGAATTAACGGACAGGCGGATCGAGGCGTGATTCGCGATCCCTTTTCCGTGGGAAGAAATTATTGCACGCTCTCTAGGAAGATCTGTCTCCTCCGTGAATCGCGCGAAACGATCTTCAACCGACTGAACACCTCTCCTCCTCAGCGACAATGATCGTGGAAGATGATCGTGGAGGTGGAAGCGCGACTGTTTCCTCGCGGAAAACAGAATTTCAACCTTTCCTCTCCTTCTTACTCTTGTTGAAGGAGCAAGTATCACGCACAGCAATAGAAACGTTGGACACATAGGCGCGAAAGGAATCGTTGTTGTGAAACAGGGTCCAAGCAAACGTCGAGGAGCGCACGAAATGGTTTCCGGTAATTAAGTTGCTTAAATCGTTAATGGAAGATGCTCGAACTGGGACGAGTATACAAAGTATATGTAAACCGGTTCGTAACGACGTATATGTCCGGGGATGATGCTTTAGAACCGTTTTAAAAACGATTTCGTAACAACTGGTTCAGAAACGGTTTATCATATGTCGATCATTTTTTGTGAAATGGATGGAACTTCTATAGAGATTCGTACGAAGATCAGTTGGCATCTAAAAGAGCGGGTATGATAATTGATGTAAAAGAAGCGGGTAGAATATTACGGTACGCGCGCGAGAATCGTTGTAAAAGATACATTTGTGACCTTGACATGAGATATGAATGCGGAGGCACGTGACATGATCGACGATTTTCCCGGTGCATTTGTATGCACCGTGCACTCTATCTAATTGCAATCAAGAATCGAAAATGTGATAAAACCGCGGGGCAGAGTATCGTTTAAAATATTACGAAACTCATTTAGGATACGCGTCAGGATTAAAAACAGCTAATCAAGAATGGACTGGCAACGAGTGAAATGAAACAAAAAGAAAAAAACAGAAAAAAACTGAGGGATGGAAAAGACTGCGCTAATCTATTCTTCAAAACTGAAACTTTCTACAGATGCAGTTAACAAAAAGCGAAACGAAATCGCCGATTATCGAATCTGGAAAGACAAGAGGAGGACGTCTCTTCCCATTCGGATTCGCTTCAATTACGCGGCAACCTAACGCTCGGTAGCCTAATGAAGCTCGTTTAACGAGACCCAGGCGAAACATTTGCCGTGATCGACGTTATAAATAACGATTTAGCGGCGATGAGGCGCGGCAATGCGACGCGCGTCAGCATTCGTTGCGCAACGTTTCAATTAAGAGACCTGCTTATCCCCCGTGATCCTTTCTCGCTTCTTTCTGGCGTTTATAATGGGAAATGTCGCGGGAGAGACGCTTTATCGGGAGACCGAGCCGGCTGAAATAGCGCGAGCGAAACAGTAAATCAACGAGCCGTTAACGAGAATGGAAAATGTTGGAATCGGCTTCCAACTCCGGCCCCTCGGGAGATCAACGACCGTGTATGTATATAAGTACCTGTGTATATTCTGTCGGACCAAGGAAGTTCCGCGCGGCGTAACGATCATGTAACAACCGATTATTTCACGGGGCAGTCGAGCAAAGACCAGTGAATTAATTGTTACGCGAGTACCGACAATTGCAAGCCCCCGTTCTCCCAGCATTTGCATACAACTGTATGTAATTGTTATCTGAACGCCGAACTGCGGAGTATTTTTTTTTTTTTTTCAATAGAGCAGATAAAAATGTTTACCACTTCTCTTTCCTATTGACCAATATGTATAATTGTTGTTTGAACGTTGAATCTGTATAATTTTCTTAAAGTTAAATAAAGTTCTTTCATTTTGAAGGGAACTCGAATAATTTGTGCTAACGAAGCAAATAGAAAATAGTTTGTAAAAAACGAAGTTGATCTATTCTCATGGCTGCTGAGAAACAATCGTTGCAAATTATACGAGATTGTTTCACGAAGCGGAATCTCAAGCTGCGAAAGTTAGTGAAAATTGTTCACGCGGGCAAAGTTACGTTTCGTCACCGCGTTCTAGCTAGTTCGTCGCAGCGACTAGTACAAGTATAAAACCTTCCGTCGCCAGAACAAGTTCAACTATTAACTTCGTGACACAGTTGCGGCTAATTTGAAACGATAAATTCCGATTTAGTCGAAATTGCAGGTTGTACTATTTTCACGTATAATTCCTGAGTTCATTTTCTCCTTCGTCACACAGAAGCAATGAAACGCGTACACAAATATACATATATATATACAAATATACATAATATAGTACAAGCGCCATTCCGTTTGCTCCGAAATTGCGCGGCTTTTGTGTCGCCGCTTTAATTCGGACAAACTCTCACCAGTCCTCGTGTTCCCTGACAATCGTCATCGATCAAGAGTGAAAATATATAAGCGTGTGCATGAATAATTCCACACAGTGGACACGACAAAAAGCAATATATTAAATAGAGTGATCATTTCTTGGTTCCAGAACACTCTCGCCCAAAACGCGGTGAATTAAGAGCTTAATTCGAGTCTGAATCTTGATGGATTTCATCGATCTCCAAGTCTCTCCTCTACGTTTCAACCGTGTAATAAAAACTAACTTGAGCTTAATGACACAGCCAACACGAAGAAAAGAATTGCAACGAGGCTACGTATCGTCCGGCGAGGAAAGAAGGAAATTCCGCAGGACTTTTCCTTGCCCATCTAAGTGGAACAGTCGGACTTTTATCGATTCGATTTAAATCCGTCCACCACGAAGACCACCGCGAGGAAGGCGCGTAAGTTTTTCTTCTTTCAAGAAGAACCTCAAGAACCACCCTGTTGAACTTTCAAATCGCGACTCGACGAAGAAGTCCATGATCCTGCGATCAGTTGGTGTCTCGCGTAAAATCTTGAAATTGAACCAAACCAATTAACCAAGAAGGAAAAGAAGAAAACAAGAGATCACTTTGTAGGAAGAACGCGAGGTATGCTCAGTAAATGGTCAAGGTGGCCGTTATAATAATCACGTTGGCTTCGTAACAGATGCTATCTGATTAAACCAAAAAAAGGCATGACCCATGAAATTTCAAGTACGACCTCGTGCGCCAGTCACGAGAGCGGCCACGCGCTCCGCGAATTCCACCAATGCGTCAGAAATTGAAAACAATTGAACGAGATTTGGATTGCTCCGAAGAAACCTCGATTCAAACGAGGCGAAGCTTTCTGAAAAATAGTCCATCGTCCAAAGAGAGAGAGAGAGAAACTTTAAACCTTCTACACCACAAAAGATCTTAGTTTCCATTCAACTCGAAACACTTTGAAACAGATAAATCCAATCCTTGTCCGCACTTTAACCTCTTCGAGAATCTTCAAATTTCCTAGAATTCCTTGTTCACTTGTTCGACGATGACATTCACAATGATCCATCTGGATCGTCGAATTAGCCCGTACCGTGTCACCAGTGATGGTCTCAATGCTTGTACTCTACTACTTTCAACGAGCTAAGCAAAGAGCCCAGACGAAAGCGTGTGGAGAGTAGTAGAAGACGCGTCTTACCTGGCTACCAGGTGAACAGCGAGTCGGAGTCGCCGGGCAGGGTGCATTTACGAGGATGCAAACCTCGAGGAAGCGTCGGTGATCGGCATCGACGTGCCGCGGCGTCGGTTCGCGTCTTCGCGTGAGCACGAACGCGTTCTTACTGCCGCGGGGTTGGCCGGCTCGGCGGTTCGTCGAGAAAGCGAGGGTACGTGCTGGTCACTCGGCAGGCGCTGACGCGATGACCAGACGTCGAGGAAACGTGACCGTCTGTCAACCAACTTGGACGTCCAACATTTAGATGATCAACACGGTGAGAATCACGTTAAACTGATTGTAAAAAAAGATCGACTCTGTGATTGACGTTCGTCGAATATCGTAATTCTGTAACTGCGGAAATTTAAAGATGCAAACATAGAGTAAACGTAGAGTGCACGTGTATTTAACCTCTTGCGATATTTAGCGAATGAAACAATTGTACTCACAAATATATGAATTTCGTTATTGTACACGCATAATTTTGATAACTGATAACGAGTGGTGTATATAAGAGAAAGTAGGGATCTTCGTTTCAACATGGATACTTGTCTGTTGAGTAAAGTCCTTATTTACTTCGAGTCATCGCTTGGTCAGTTTAATTTCACGATCCTAGAAAACAAAGAAAAAGTGAACGTATATATTAATTTTAATTCGTCGTAGAGCTGTATGTGTTTTGTAGAAACTCTGTTAAATGCAAAGTATCATTAATGTGGTTCTTCAATCGTAAATAATGAGAGTAGCGTTGAATGAGTGTTCTTAGAGGCATTGTTTCTGCTGAATGAAAGGAAAGGATACTCGTAGCCGCGTAAGATGAAATAGAAACAGTAGGAAGTGGGATTGTTTGTAATTCCCTTACGTAATATCGATCGCCGAACAAAATGCAATCTCTCGTCCAACCATGCACCGGATCGCCTACATATGTACATGGTGAAAAGTGTTACAATACTCTTGGACAATTAGATATATCGGTCAGGGTACGCGTTATACGAGAGTATTCTATAATACAGCGAGGCAGGCGAGGCCGTTCATTCATTCATTTGGCCGAGCCAGGTTTGCTGGATCCAAATTATTGGAACATTAGCTTGATTGAAGCGAGCTGGGCTCGGCCCGATCGCGTGATCGATTTCCTGCATATGTGTTTCCCGCGGTGGCTGAAACTCGCGATTGCGCCAAATTAACGCCGCTAGAAATTTACATCGAGATCAGATTTATCAAACCCACTCGAAGCGAAAACTAACAGTAAAACCGTTGATACTTATATTAGTTCACATTATTGCGACGACGATCAAATTAAAATCCGTGAGAAGTGATCAATTTTTGAATGAATTTAATCTGTAGATGAACAGCGAAATAAGAGTGTTTAATTGTGAATGAAATTGTAAATGACAGACGAAGAGAGACACCGTAAAGGAAAAACTCGATCGGTTTTACTTTAAACACATTTTATTTGACAGTTTACATAATCAGAATCGTCGCCACGATTACATACGGTACATCCGACTTCGAGTCAAATGGATAACTGCTTACTATACGGATGTAATTCCGTGCGAGATCCAAACCGATCAGTCTGTTTCAATGGAATCTCAGTCGATACCTGTGCACCTCGATCGTCCGCGTCAAATTCGTGGTTCTCACTTAATCCTTCGAAGGCCATCTGAACTTTATCAAAGTCTGAAGAATGTGACGAGGTAGTCAAGAAAATCGAGGGTATCTCACTGTCCTTTCAATCGTTTCGCTATTAGCACAATACGCGTCTCGAACGTACGTATTGAATGCACGAATCGACAAAACTAATTCTTGTATTGCTAAACTTCCTGTTTTTCTTCTTCACAACGTTTCATTAATCTGCTGACAATTTTAAGCAGAAATAGGGATTGAGTTATATAATTGTAAATTTCGTTTGCTGTACCGCGATGGCCGGAAAAAGAGACTTTTATCAAAATTTAAAGTAAACGTACATGAAAAAGAAAAAAAAAAATCATTTGGCGAATTTTTAAATCGACCAGACTGCTTATTCAAGAGTTGATTATTTAAGAATCAGAAACTTATAAATTTTTGGTGGATCGTTTCTCCAAACTTTTCATGTTCGTTTATCAATTTTCGTGGATATTATGGAGAGACGCTTCACCAGAGAAAAGATTGAAACCGACGGGAATACACTTGGCGACGTGTTCCTCGATCGATATTTTTCATTGATCTTTGTATATTCAGAACTTATGCGCCAATATACCGGTGACTCATGCACCCTTCTTAATTAATGATCGTTAATTCAAAGCGCGTGGCGCTTAACGAGTCACGATAAGAATCAATCAGCCGAGTTTCGTACGAATTTCATCGCTTCTGGAGTTTCTGCATAGGTGAACAACCTAAAAATACCCAATCTTCCCAATATTTGTTTTAACTTCAGCGAAGAATCTGCTTCCCTTCTTACTGCACGTGCGTATAATGGATATTTACACTTAGTCACTTTAACGTGTTTTTCACGACGCGATTAATTTCTATTGAATGAACATCTTTGACTATCGCGACACTTCCGTAATTTCCCGTTCCACGCACGATGAAACATGTTACATAAATCTTTCGTGAATTGAAAAAGAACAGGGAAGAACATTATTTTGCAATCAATCGTAACGTTTATAATCCACTTGCCTTCCGCTGAACCAATCCTGGTTTATTTTGATGAAATTCGTGAGCCGTATATTTAACAATTTTATATTTAATCCTTTTACCGAGAGAAATCATTAAGATGTACAATCGTAAAGTTACTCTCGATTAGAATTAGAGGCTATATTCGTGACACTGATCAGTTTATGGTTATTCATAATAATTTGTAAAAGTACAATTTATGGAATAATTTCGAAGTAATCCTTTTATTTGACATTAGAATTCTAAAAACTTAGTAAAGCGAAAGTTTACATTATCTCTCTTCTTGGACTATTTTTTTTTTTTTTTAATTTTTATTATACCTTATTATTATACCTTTTTTTTTTTTTTGTAAGAGATCGGTTATAATTCGATCAAAGTACAGCGAGCTTGTATTAACATCGAAATCAGGTAACGATCCAATTTACTTTAATTACATGCCAGCAACATTATAATCGTCATCTCCTCACTGTGATTCAAGGCATTCTTTAACATAAACGTGTAACAAGACATGCAAACGAACATAGGTAATTACATTATAATAATTATATATTAAATTAAGTGAAACATTAATGAAGTACTATAGAAGTATTAATCTTTTAACTTTGGTGCCGTAACTATTCTTTAACACAGACGATGATCTTTGCGCGAAACAAATCTTTATTACTTTATTTATGAATCGCGTAAACGCGTTCATAAATAAATCGCGAATTTCAAAAAACACGTCACGAATACATTTTGTATTTTATCGAACGTGTTGAAAAAATAATAATAATAACATCGTTCTGTCGTCTATTCATTTGCGAGGATCGTTGAATAAAACTTTGAAGTTTACGCATCAACGCTGTAAAATATTATCATGTCGAATTTTAAGAGAACTCACAAGGTAAAATATTCACGTTATGTTGCTCGAATAATTGGAAGTAGCACGCACTAATGCACTCGCACTATGAGCATAGTGTTACGACATTTTGACAACGAATTTTTGTTAAATATTGTCTTGTTTGAATACACGTGAACGCAATTCGTCCTATAATATTTAGTCGCAGTAACAAGAATAAAAGTTTAAACATCTAATTTAGTCGGGCTATGTTTCAGATTCCGATCGATCTATACAAAACTGTAGAGAATCAAAGGAGAGAAAATAAGTGATACATTACATCTTTTGTAAAGCATTTCAGTGTCATTTAAATATAAGAAACAATTTGATAAAAAGAACTACTCAATTTTTAAGTAATTTGAACTAAATTATACACGTAAACTACACAAGTATGTAGACTAATGTAGCTGTTAAATAATAGCGTACTCAGCAATGTTGCGTGATTGCTGTGAAATTATTCTTTTATTCACAGGACAAAAATATTGCACTATTATCGTTAATACAAATTAAATACTAAATATAATTCTATCTGCAGTGGTGTATAGAATGTGCTTTATCCTACGCTACTGTTCTTGGTACAGCCTTAGTTTCACGTAGTTACAAAAAATAATGCTCTTTATCTTTAAAAGGAACTCCCTGCTGAAATAGTAATAATTTATTTGAAATATTTGCTGGAATACTTTACACTTTTGATCCCGTTTTATCGTGGCTCCTTTGAAATCTCTTATGATTTTTCCTATATTTCTCGATCGTTAAATCCGCATTATCTGTGCTCGACAGGCTTAACGCGACAGGGTCTAAACTCGCTGCAAGTTTTAAATAAGTTTCTTCCATTTCTTTAGTGATCTTGACTTCGTAATCAAAATCCGCAGTGACTGGTTTCTTCAATATTTTAGGCAAGACATTTTCCTCTTCCGTTGGAACGTCGAAAGATATTAAATCTTTCTCCTTTTCTACATCAGTGTTATTTACATTCAATGAAAAATTATTTACATCATTATTTAAATTGCCTCCTTTAAACTCTTGGACGTCCACCGCTAAATTTTTACACTTATTCTTTGATGAATCTTCGTATAATTCTCGATTATTTTCGACTAATTTGGACTTCGTTTGCGACTCCTCCAAGTATGTTAACGAAAGACTTTTCTCAATTATATTTTCATTAGGCTTTAATTCCGTGTAATTTGACCTAGAACTGTCCATGTGAACTGAAGATTGAACCCATTCAGCTACTCTTTGCAACTGATTATTGTCATGTAGCAACATCGGAGTATTTTCTTCGCTACTGGTTGAAATTGATCTTTCGGATCCAGATCGAGATAATTTTTTCGAGTGAACTAAAGCGGTGTTTGGTTTATTATTTCCACTAGTGTATAATACAGTTTTATAATGTCCAGCATTATCTAAAAGAATATTCTTCGATCCAGATGTTACTCTTACGAGGCAATTCCTTGGACCAGTTATTCTGTTCTGAGTATTAGATTTCAAGTTACTAGCATTATTATGCAAACGCATTCCAGTTAATTGAACGACATCACTAGAACTACTGGAAGGATCGGAAGTTGAAATTACAATACTATCGCTACTAAAACTTGGACTAGTGGCTATTTCTATTTGCCCAGAATCATTTTGATGTGCGACATTGTCAATATTCTTGACTTCTATTAAAGTTAATTGCGTCGGATGATGAGTGTCTTGAGTTGATCTATCATTTTTCCAAGCCCTATCGTTAATTATGTCGATCTCGATATCACTATTAACTTTATCTTTATTTTCTTTCGTCTTAGTCTGCGATTTTAATTTCGTCCACTCGTTTTTCCATAATCTATCGTTAATAATATCGACGTGACTCGGTTCTTTTTTATCAAAGTAATTTTTACAATTTTCAGGAACTATGTGATTACAATTGGAAGATTTATTCCAAGAATTTGAACTGAATTTGCCATCGATTTGTAATTCATACTTTTTATTCAGCTTCGTTTGCTTTCCTTTATCGACATTTATCTTACTGTTAAGACATGTATCGTTAATTTTATAAGGTATCGTCTGTTTACTCATGTTCTCGCTCTGATTCTGGAATACACTTTGGTGTTGCGGATCGCTACGGCGTATTGAATTTTTTTTATTAAAATTTCTACTTAAAAATTTGTCTCTTGTGCATAGTTGGTGATTACCATTCTTTGTACAATTATTCTGATGTATTTTACTACTAACACTTTCGTTTCCTTCGTGATAAACTACATGCACCAAAGAGTTTTGACTTCCTTTATTTTGGCAATTTTTGTCAATATTTTTCAAATTATCAGACTGTTTTTCTACATTTTGTGCATATTTCATTGTACATTCGTTACAAAAAAAAACGGGCGTATTGGTCTGAGTTTCAGCGTCAACCATCAAGATACTTTTGTGACAAGTACACGTGTCACAATGTTTGCCAAATACTCTTTCTTTTTCTCGGTCTTCTAAAACTTTCGCCATTATCGCTGCTGAGACGACATCCACTGGTGGCTTGGAATCATCTGTGTCATCGTCGCTGTTGTTTTCTGTAGATTTAGTTACATTATATACCATTGCGGTTGGAGGAAACGTTGAAATTGGCACTGTAATACTTTTTACATCAGCAGGTGCCGTATCATTGGAATGTTTCTTTTGTGCAATGTATGTCCTAACTTTGGCTTGTACCTCAGAAGGCAACTGAAAAAAGTTTACATTCAGATATCTGTTCCATACATTAATCAGTATTTCATATTATTTTATTTTATAATAAAAATAACTTACAGAATCATATTTTTGTCCAACAAAATTAGAAGGTTTACACTGGAGTAGTTGTATTGCCAAATTTACATCGTTTCTATACTTTTCCTAAAGGGAAATATTATTTATAGAAATCTTATTTATTATTCACTCGAAAAGAATTATACTATATAAAATTATACACTATAAACCTACGTTATCTTGGGTTAAACGATGTATTGTATAATTTGCATCAGCTAATCTATGAGATAAAGTTGCAATATCCTTAGTAAATGCACTTTTTTCTGTTTCACATTTATCTACAATCCTCAATAATTTATCTTCAAGATTTTGATTAACTTTTTGAACACGTTTATGAGCTTCATATAATCTTGAATACTTTTCCTGCCAAATTAAGATTTCTTCCTTCATGGAGGCTAATTCTCCATTTGGAAACTTATCAGCTTCATTTAGGAATTGTGTCTCCATTGTCACAATGTGATTATCCCTTTCCATTAAACGTTGGCGCAAATTTTCTATTTCTACATGCAAATGCATTTCTCCATGTTGCTGATCATTTTGATTGCAGCTCACGCATTTGCAGCCACATTCCTGAAATGTGCAATGAAAAAAAATTGTATTCACATATGGTACCTAATAATACTAGTATAAAAAGTTAATTAAACATACTTAAACATCAATTACATTTCAATATAAAGAATTTATTTCCTCTAACTGTAATTATTTTGCTAATTACTATTTGATTGATTAAAATATCTATATTTTTTTAAGGTTTGATGGTACTGTACATATATTAGTTATTACAGCATATGTAATATTTAGTTTCTGTCACATACATACCTTACATTTTTCAGCCATCGTGTAACACACAAATTATACTAAAAACACTGAAAAAATATTTATGAACAGCGAGACTTCGAAATTGGAGCCTCATAACCCTATTGTTCAAGACGTACAGAAATATGGATAGTTTGTACACGTTCCAACGTAATTTATTTTCCTATAACATCATCAACTATTAGGGTAATTGTGGTAAGAATTGTTTTTATGAAACTACTAATGCTTAAGGGAATATTGTTACGATTAACATCGAAATGACAGATTCCAAACTTCTTTGTCGTCTGCCATACATCTAAACCATAAGTGTAACTCAATCGTCAACTTTAAGGTTGAGTTACAGATGTTTTGACTGCTTTTGTGACTTTACTGCACATGTTACTTACACGATTTTTTATGTGTGATATGTTATAAATTTACCAGGAAATGAAAAAAAATTACCGAATGAAAAAAGAACTCAAAAAAATTTCCAATAATGAAAATCGTACTTAATAGACTACGTAAAAGTAACCAATAGAACGACTCAGAAAAATAATGGCATTTCTTATTGGGTATCAATATTCAGCCATCTTATCTGTCGTATATACGCGGAAACATAATAGGAATCAATGCAATACAAAATGAGAAAACGTTTTTATTACAGAGATATCTAAAATACATATACAGAAATTATTAATGAAGTAGATTGGAAAATATTTGATGAAAAATAAAAAAACATTTAATTTGCAGAAATATTTATTAAGTGTCTTGTATATAATGTTTGTAATCATACAAATGTTAATGATAGTAATATAACATTATAACTCACATGTATTTCATGTAATATTTGCAAAAATAACAGACTTTACAAAATATTATTTCACTTACAAAAAATGCATTAATATAATTTTAAGTCAGCACAAGCGAAAATCAAAAATTAACAAAGATGAAATGAAATTTTTTTTGATTTCATCGCATCTCGAAAAAGAACATATTACCTATAAAAAATAAAAGCATGATAATTCTCTTAATTTGTAATTATGGTTTTATTATGATTTCTTACGTTTTTTAGTACAGATACGAATCTTTCTAGAATATTTTAAGATTTTATTCATTAATTCTATAAATTTTGATTATAATGCTAAAAGTAAAGAGGTTGTACAATTAATGATTTGTAAATATTTTGCTTGAATGTGTAATATAATTTTTATTGAATAACACGAAACAAAGTATTGAACAGAGATATATATTTAAAATTATGAAAAAATGCGAAGATCAGTATGATTCTAGAACAGGATTATAGTTATCATTGCATAATTATGCAAGAAGTAGTTTTATAACATATGACACAGCAGTGATAGAATATATGCATATGTTTATATAGTGCTTTACTCTACAATCGAAATGATCCAAACGTTAAAGCCTAATACCATATTTGTTTTTCTTTCTGAATACATTATTTTTACACGATTGTAAAGTACAGTCTTACACGATAAGAGAATGCACAATAATGTAATATTGTAATAATGTAATGTAAAATTTTTTTCTGTATATTGAATATAAAAAAAAAACGAATTTTTATTACTGTGTAAAATTTTTTCATGTTTCTCGAGAACGATTCGATCTTTATGCCAAAAGACTATATTCACTTGAAAATGTTAATGTCTAACTATCATGTACTTAAGAAGGTACAGATATAAAAGAATTTTTTATATAAAAGGGATTTTTTTTTTGCCTAAAATGTATGTAATTTTTTCTTTTTGTTAAGAATGAAAATTTACATTAATACTACATATTTTTATCACATATTATCTGAATATAGATTTCTTATAAAAAAAGTATTTCTGAATATTTTCTATTACTTGAAGATGTTGCTGTATGAAGCATAAAGTGTGTTTAAAGTGGTTTTTTTTTTCTTTTTTATATATGAACACAATTAAAAAGTTTGGAACATTTCAAATGTTGAGCATCATATATATTATATTAATAAAAGAATATATCCGAATGCAACATTGCTTAACTCTACATATACATTATATCTATATAAAATTTTTATACTTTTCATAACAACAAAATGTCTCTTCCTGAATAAATTTTAATAAATTGAACACAAAAATCACCTACAGTACAGCAAGTTTCATGCATATATTAAACAATGTTAAATGTGGAACATGAAAGTTGCAAAATTTATACTACATATTTGATTAAAATTTTTTTCTAATACAGTCTGTTCAATAACATTTATGTTGTATCTGGTTATATCTTTAGAAATTTATCTAAGGACACTAGCAAGTATATCTAGCAACAATATTTCAATTTGTTTCATCAGCTAGATTTATATTATGTAACAGATGATAACACCTATACTATTCAAATTTTTCATTTCATTACCAATTTTAGTGTTTTAAAACATTTGTGGAAAGTTGTTAAAATGATTCAATCATATAAATCAATAATGTATTAATAAAATAAGTTGCATACTGCATTTTACATACATTGTTAATTCATTCTTAAAAGTAATTCTCACATTAAAATTGCGTAAATGAAATGAAAATTACCTTTATGAATAATTCTATGTTACAACATAAACTGAACAAAATTGCACATTTTAGGCATGTATGATATTAAAATGTTTGCGTGCGTGTGAAAGAGTCAAAAACTAAACAATGGTTTATATTAAATATAAAAATTAAAGAATATTATTCTGTTAAACGTCTATAAATAGTGATATATATATTTACACAAAGATATCTGAATAAAACAATCGTAGGTAAACAGCAATATGCAAAAGTACTAAAGAAAATAAGTATTGTAATACTCAAAATATTGTATGAAGTGACAATTAAAAAGCTAATTTATTTGACTTGGTTTTTGAGTCCTTCATATATAGATTCATAATTCCCAAATAAAAGTTAAATATGTATTTATATTGTTAACAAAGCAAGAGCATAAATTACTATGATGTTATCAATTGTCTATAATATACAAGATTGAATGTACACAACGTTTGCATTAGTACAATAGAATTAAAGTTTCAACTGCAATAAGCTATAGATCTACCAACATCAATGATGTATGTTCTTAAATACTACGTTTTAGTAGTGTTATTTAAAAACCGTAAGCTCAATATATTTTTAAGTTGAGCATGATTAAAATAAACATTCATTTTTGTAACTGTACGTTAATTATGAAATTCATGCATTTGTTAATAATCTTTTAACATAAATTATTATTAGTAGAATCTCTACTGGAGGCAGTATGTTTACACAAGAGGTATAGTGTGCTTTTTAAAGCAAAAATATTCTAAATTTCTTTGCAATACGAACCTGCAAATTCAAAAAAAGACATCGTTCTTCTATTCATTAACGCAATATAGTAATATACAATAAAAGATAATATTGATTCAAACTTGTCAAAGATTATTCTCAAATCAGTGTTACTAGAATTTCAAAGCTTACATGGTTTGTCAATATTGTTATAGAATATCACTATCTTAATAAGTTGGTAGATTATACCTCTAAATTATCTACTTTTCGGCGCTATAACAATACTGAAAAATGAAGCGAACTTTGAAGCTCCAGTCATTGTGAATAAACTACATATATACACATTAAAGAAGAGTTTTCTTTAAAACTCTTTCTCTCTACTACATGACAGAATTTCATATATGAAATATTATTTAATGAACTGAGATCGCCTGTATGAGGCATTAAAATTTATTACATACAATTTAAAGAGGAATTGCATCCAATTTCGGTAACCCGCATCAAATCAATACTGCTCCCTCTTGAAACATCTACGATCTATTTCCTATTAAATCCTTTTGAGAATTAATCGGAAAAGTGTCACAAGTGATATGACATTCACCTTTTCTTATGTCTTACACATCAATGACTTAATTCATTCTAATCAAATTCTGACTAATCTAATATTTTACAAGCAACCTTGCATCCGGAATTAAACATCTATCATCCAATTAATTATTTATATATAACATGTAATAATGCAACATTTCTCATCATAAAAAATCGTAAGCCTTAGTCGTAACTCGAACAAGGTCATTTGTAATTACAGAATGGAGAATTTTCGTCAGAAATGTTAATAAACCTGTTCCTAATATAAAGACATTAATATTTAAATGTAAATAATAGTCTTAATAATATAGAAATACATTGTTAATATTATTATGTCATGTACTTTTACATCAAAACATAAAATTTTTTAATTAATAAAAAATGTAATTTTTTTTATAGAAAGGAACAGATTTTTTAACTACTTTCATAAGGAGGGATTTTTTTATACTTTAAGAGCAGCTTTGGGAGACCAGTGATGGAACCGGGCAGGTCCTGTTGGGTAGGATGGTGGATGAATCCACTTGTTTCCTCTGTGACCCATGAAAGGAGGTGGAGATGGACCACCCAAGAAGTGAGGAGGCATAATGTTATACCATGGTTGACTTATTGGATGAGGACCATAGCCCATGAAGGAGTGGCCAAACCATGAACGATTTCTATTTACGTGCAACCTTGGGCTGTTTAGATTGCGTTTCCTACCTGTACCGTTATTGCTATGCTGTTGATTCTGATTAGCAGAGCTTAGTGGTTTTGATTTTTGTTGCTGATCTGAATTAATAATCAAAGGGGATTTCTGTAAAATATAAAAGTATGTTATTTTTTAGTTAACTTTTTACCAATTTTTTCATTTTTTACTAATAAAAATTAAATACAAATGTCTACATAGTAATCTGTACCTTAGTCGGCCCCTCGGATTGTTTATTTTCCTTTTCTAATCCTTCATGATTTCCTTGAAAAATTGGTACAGTATTTTCTTTATCATCAAATGATGCTAATGTACAATATGATCCTTTGCTCTCTCCAAATCGGCAACACACTTCATTAGGATCAACCCAAAGTGTTAATTCCACTGGTAATGATAGATCTTCATACTTCACTCCAGCAGCATTTGCAGCACTCTCTAAAGTTGCATCCCTCCGATTATGACCATTTACACGAATACAACGATAACCTTGACCTTTGAATGGCTTGTCAGGAAACCAATGATTTTTGAAACGTTCCGTCAACAATTCCACCAAACGTCGTTTAAAACATTCCAATTGATCAGGACTAAATTTTTCGTTTTTTTCTATCAGCTGTACTAAGAATAGTACTGCTGCAGTAATTTCGTTGCGCATGTTGTTTCTGTCGTGTATCAAGTTTATAATTTGCAGATGAAATTCTCCTTTGATGTTCTGATACAATATTCTTGAAAACTAAAGTACCATTTGCTAAAGCTGACGTGGAGCACATAGAGCCCTTCTGAACCGCAGCAATGCTTAAATTTTATATGATCTATGATGCTTTTTTTCTTTTATTTTTGTTTGGAAAACAGCTTTTACTAAGCTATTTTTGTATGCACAATTTATTCCAATTATCCTTTATTACTTTCACCTAAAATTACAGAAAGATTAATAGCGACAAATCATTAGTAATTTAGTGACTTATAAGTTTATATTCACTACTATTCTGTAGAACTAAGCTCACATATGTATCTATAAGAATCTTGTTTATTTGTTTTTCTAATAATGAAATTGTAGAAAATGTTTAAACAAGTAAATTTTAATAATATTAAGTACACATGACTTGTTGCATTACATTACTGATATATAAATGGACACGATAAACAACCGATTTCGTTTCACAAAAGAACTACACAACAATATGTTATAGATACTAATTAGGTTATAAACGTATACTAGTTCAGGTTAGGAAAATCGTTTAAAGAAGCGAGATTGACGATTCACAACGCGATAACGACGATTAACAATCAGAAACAAGGCACACGGCACCATTGCAAAACGCTTTGGATTTTTGGAAACGATTGCTTCGAAATAATGAGCACAACGAATTATGCCACCTCATTCTTGTCGTACCAGGTCGTGCCGTGAGCGATTATTCCTTGAAATACTACAATCTTGATAGTTACTTATTTATTAATTATAATATTTCACTGGCGCTGCAACTATACTTTTGTTCGATATACATAAAAATTTAATGCTAATATTAAATTGACCTTACGAGTCAGTGACGAAAATTCCGTGTTTCTGGTGAAACTACTACGTCTTCTCTCTCTTTAAATAAACGTACCCAACACGTGTTACGTTGCATCAATGTCCATGAAGTATGTAGAAAAATATAGACTTTCGACAGTTACTTTTCTTTGTAATTTTACAGACATAGAAAAGTAAATTATTGTACTTTTAAAAACTGTTTAAAATATCGAAATATAATTTTACAATTTTAATAAAATTGGATTCTGTATTGAGAGAAATTTAATTTATATAAAAGATATTTTAATCTTTTATTTAAATTTGTATATAAATTTGAAATTGTTTATTTCTCTTTACAGAAATTTAAAAAGTAAGTTAATCTCATAAAAGTTTTAAAAACATTAAACTAATAATGAGCGTGAATAGCGTAATAATTATGTATTAAAAATATTAGTTAAAATTGAAAAAATTTAAAAATATTCTTAAATCTGTCAAAATTTAATTTGCAGCTTATTTCTCAGTCTGGTAGGATTAATGTCGAAGATGATTTATGACGCCCTCACACGTTACTCACATAAATGTAAGCAACAAACTTCTGCGATGATCTGTAATTTTTTAGAAATGTTCACTAGACAAGATTTATTTTAATATTAAAATAAATACAATTGTGTCATTTTGAAGATGATCGATATGGATAGAAATTTTCCAAACATTTTAGTAACAGGTAAGTTTAATAACCACATGCACAATGTACCACATGTGCCGAATTTGTTGATTTAAAAATCAAATATAATGAAATAATAAACTCTTCGTGTTTAGGTACACCTGGAGTAGGAAAAAGTTTAATGTCACGTATTTTATCTGAGAAGACTGGATTAACCTGGATTGATGTTAGCAAATTTGCTATTGAAAAAGAATGCCTAGAAGGATATGATGAAGTATATCAGTGTCCTATTTTGGATGAAGATAAGGTAATTTATAAAATATGTTTTAATTACAATTTCATTAAATTGTAAATATTGTACTTTCCAATTGCAGTTATTGAATGAAATGGAACCCCTTATGTGCGAAGGTGGAAAGATTGTTGATTATCATGGAGCTGATTTTTTCCCTGAAAGGTGGTTTGATATTGTTTTTGTATTACGAACAGACAACACTATTTTGTATGATCGTTTAAGAGACAGAGGTTATACAGGAAAAAAGTTAGAAGATAATATAGATTGTGAAATATTTCAAACTATTCTTGAAGAGGCAAGGTTAGCTTATAAAGAAGAAATAATTCACGAACTGACAAGTAACAATTTAAATCAAATAACAGAAAATGTGAATAGAATATGTCAATGGATTGAACAATGGAAAATAGATAATGAACAAGAATAATTTAATTTTATGAATTTTATTACTTTTTTAAATGACTGTCTTTATTTCATATATGTATGCAATTTTAAAAAGTTACAGAATTACTATATAAATAGTACACAAAAGAGAATGATTCAATATTATTAAAATGTTAATTAGTAAAAATACTAACAGAAGAAATAAAATATTTACATTTCTAAGTAATAAATAGATGACAATATACTTTTCGCGCTAACAATTATATGTCATACATTTATACACAAAAATTAATGTATATATTATAGTACAAATGTTTTATATTTAAAAATTGTTTATTCTATTATACCTAGATCATGTTTTAATTTTTTTAATCTATTATTTATGCTATCATAATATTTCATTTGTACGAGAAAAGATTTTGCTTTTTCAATATCTTCTTGTCTAAATGCATCCGCTATTTTCCTGTGAAAAAAATCTGCTCATTAATCTGTGACAAAACAATGCATTCATTTTTTAATTAGAAACAAAATACTTTGCTAAATTATTTAGGATAATTTCATTATCTTGTACTAGCTTCTTTATCTTCTCTACATTATTTGTAGCTTCCTCTATTTCTTCATTTTTTTCCATAATTTTCATTAAAAATTCTGCGTTTAAGCTATCTGTTTCTTCTGATATTGTTATGCCATTTAATTTTAACATATATAGTCCTCTTTTTAGAGGATGTATTAATGTAGTATAAGCTTTATTTACTAATGATGATAAGTTCTCAGAAAGTTGCTTTTCTTTCTGTAAAAATAAAACAAGAAATCAACAATATATCTCAAGATAAATATGTTAATATCTTTATCAAACTGCACTTACCTCAGATTTGGTACTATATTTATCAGGATGTAATAATTTCTGGAGTTCTTTGTACTTTTTTTGAATTTCCGTAATTTTAACGTCATAACTTCTTGAAATGCCTATTATATCGAAATAAGTTAAATTTTCAGGTGGTTCTTGCAAAACTTTACATTTAGAGCAGAACAAATCAGATTTGTACACAAAATTACAATTCCAACATTTTGATGGACTGTTATTCGAATACTGTAATGTGTTTATTAAAAATTGCAGGGGGACATAATTTTTATTTACATGATATGAGTATAAATTTTGTTGTATCAGATTTAAGCATAAAACGTTATAGTTTCTTGTGAAAGTGAGGAAAGATTTTCTCAAGTACATATTAGCGGCATGAGGTTATTATAACCTTATTATTCGTCAATATCAAAATAAACACTTATAGATAATTTTAATCAATGACAAAAAGTTAACAAAAGTTAAATATTTGTTACTCGTATAAACTATAAATGATATAAATTACTATATAGGTGATTCATTTAATACGTTGTGAAATATCACGTGTCAAGTTATTACATATAGTTCATAGGTTCTAGTTAATGTCTAGTTGAGAGGAAAATAGTGTTTCATTTCAAGTAAAATTTCATTCATACATTAAAAGTAAACGTATTATAGAAATATTATAGAAATATGCCGACTTATGAAATGCCGTTATTATTACGACTGGCAAGCAAGGTATCGCATTAATTCATAATATTTCATAAAATACAATTAATATGCTTTCTAACCTAAATGTTGTTATGATTAACAATTGAAATATATTATATTTACAGGCAGAATATGCAACTACCTTAAAGAATGTAGCAAATTCAATATTTGAAACAGGTGGATTTATTAGGAAGATTGAAAACTGGGGAAATAAAGAACTTCCATGTAAGGCAATTGCCCATGGTAAAACTAATACACATGCTGGGTATGTATTTAGTGTTGGTTCATTTTCTTTTTTGTACATTTAAATAAAATGTATTCAGCAGATAATTTATTTATTATAACAATGTAACATTTATTATTTTCAGTCATTTTATGTTTTGTTTTGATATGCCACCATCTAAGCTTCTTAGACTTGAAGATGATTGTAAAAGAAATATAGGTATTATTAGAGTAAAAATATACAAACAAAATGAGCCATGTTCAAATATACAATGTACATTGCATGAAGAATTATTACCACCGCCTTATAGGTAAGCATTTTCAGAACCTTAAGTAGCATTTTTAATAAACGTTTTATATATCTTTTTTATTTTATAGACCTGGTGTGATAAAGATGATGGAAGAAGCCAAAAAGAACAAACGTTCCAAATCTAAATTCGAGTATGGTAATGACCTTAATTATCATCCTTTCGTTAAATGATTTATTCATGACATAATATATAGTGTAAGAATAAAATATATGTTTGTTTAGATTTGTTTAGATATTTAAATAAAAATATTGAATGAATGAACAAATCTAAAAGATCATTTATTCGTGTCTTTTTTTATTAATAGTTTTATTAGTTAGATTATTTCAATTGTACACCGCATGATGATAAGGGAATCAGCTCAGATAAAAGAACAACGATCGTACATGAGACTATTCCTATGCAAGTACATATTGATTAATTACCATTTTTGTGTTACATCCTGACGTACCGATTCAAGTTTTGCACCGCAGCACTACTGGTGATGAGAATTAAAATCAAAAATATGGACAGTATTGTTAAATGTTTCCGGAATTATTTATTGAATTTAACATGATGGTATTTCATCAATGAAGAAATATAACGATTTAAAACAGATTGATGAAAATTGGAATGAAAAATTTAGCACATACAAAATGTGCCATCACCATTTACCATAGATTACGCATTAGCTATTCTTAGAAACCATCTACGGTAAATAAAGATTCCTACTATGAATTTATCGACAATCGATCAATGTCGTAGCGCGAAAATTGGAATACTTCTTAAAATATTTTTTAAATAGATCTATGTGGATTGAGTTTCGTTTTTTTATTTTGCGTCAAGTACACTAATTTGTAACATATAAGCTATATTAAAGCATCACAACATTATATAAACTGCAAAATTTGATTGAAATTGCGAGACATAAAACTGCAATAAGATTTTGGAACTTTTATGTTCGAAATTAATATTTTTCTGTACAAGAATTTTATTTATCTATAATAAGAAGATAAAGAACCGATAAGAACGTTAAGCGTAGTTTTAAGTGTAGAAATAATTGCGTTTTCAAATACGAACAATATGCAGCAAAATTTTTTGATCGATCATTGTTATAAAGATATGGTAAAAACTTTAACGACTACAAAGAAATATTGATATTTCGAGATATTCGATAATAATTTTCAAAACATGGAAAATATTCTCGAGTGTTGTTGTATACTTCACGATAACGATAAGGAATCTCGAAGAATTCACAATTCGCGGGTTAATTGAAACTCACACCCTTATCATAGTTTCTCGACCAATGGTAAAGCTCTGGTCGCCATAAAAGTATTTAAACACGAAGCTTCATGGCATGCTTGGAATTTCATTGTTCGTCCAGCCGTCGGATTTTACGAGGCCGAACTTTACGATAAGCGAGCCGTTTCTTGCGACTTGAAGCTCGTTCGTCTCGTAATCTCCTCGACTTTGCGTTCTCGTTAAAAGACAGAACGAGTCGGCACGTACAACAAGCCGGCCGTGTCTTCAAAGGAAAAAGGAACAAGAAAAAAGAAAGAAGAAAAGGAGAGAGAGAGAGAAAGAAGAAAAAGAAAAAGAAAAAGAAAGTCTCATAAACGAGTGAAAAATAAGCGAAACGCGAGGAAGTTAATACCGCCCGTCAAGTATAAAGCTTTCATCTTATCGACTCGACTCCTGGCAGGATGTGCTTGCTGCTTGAACCTTTCGAGCAACCATAGAATGTTATTTCTGGAACCGTGGATATATATCGTTCTTGTCCATCGGGATGAAAATCCGGCATCGTAAAGTTCGAGCGCTAAATTGGTTTTCATAAAACGTTCAACTTCCAAGAATATTCGGGATCGATCGAACTTCCCCGCGTCAGATATTTCTTTCCTATTTTTGGGATATTCTTTTACGTTTACCACCGAGACTTTGGGATTCCTAAAGTAAACATTTCACTTACAGTGTAAATACATAGCGAACGATCGCTCTGCTTCTTTTCACGTGAATAGAAACTCATTCGTTCGTCATAGAACATTGTTCATACATAACGGACAGATAGGCGCATATTTTTGTAAATTAATTACTTTCACTTTCTCAGGTTTAGACGAAAAGTATTCGAGGCTAAAAGAGATTTATTTTTGGAGAAAGATTTGAAAATTTTCAAGCGAGTGACAAAAAAGATGAAATAGGTTGGATCCTTCGTTTTGAAATGGCAGATACGAGGCTGAGGGGCATGCCTCCCCGATTTCAGTGGCTACTTTTCGCTGTCGTCGCTTCGACCTCCTTTTCCCTCGATTTGGCAGTGGAAGATGGAACGATGAAACGCTGGTGAAAACGGCCAGCAAACGAGCGCTATCGTGATTTGTGGCTCGCTTATTCCGGCTGATCGACGATTTATTTCTATGCGCCGCGTTTCCTGTTAAAACGTGGCTGAGATTCGATGACGTTAAACAGATGTAAGTCACCATGATTTTCAAATTAATTTTCAAATGTTCAAACGTTAGAATTTTTTATTATTTCGACATTAACAATTTATTATATTTCTCCCTGCGATCTTCGCGTATTCACTTTCTTCTTTTCGCGAGACTCATTCTCTCTCGTATTTCCGGCATTCCTCGTCATTGTTAAATAATATCCTTATCAACAATATGTAATCTTCATCCGCTGTGCCCATTCTCCATAACATTTTCGTCTATGATACCCCGCGTCATACATTTCTCCGAAACCAAAGAACAAAAGAGCCGACGTAAATCTTCCTTTCTGCGCGTATTATTCTTCCACTTTCGTGATTGCCGTCAAACCGTTCATCCCCTCTCGGCCGAAACGTTGGAATTCATCTGCCCGTGGAGAAAAAAGAAGCCACGAGCACGCGGCGCTCGTGCAGTGTCTTTATCTCAGTATTCGCAAAAAATTGCAAGAACATCCTTCCAAGAACGGGAAATCTTCAAACCGTTGTCGTTTGAAAAGGAACACATCAAACACGCGTCACACGCGCGCCACGCACAGAGGAAGGCTCGAGCGTTTAACAAACTCCCCTTTTGTTCGGCGTTCGTGTCTCTTTATTTCGCCAGGATGACGGATAATCGGCGAGACTGCGCCGGCGATTGGGACGAGAGGCAATCCTTCGTTTTCATTTTCGCGCATTCGCCGACTAGACTAGACCGGAGGAGGGATTAAAAAAGACCCCTCTGTTTGATATCGAGATGAATCGTTGCGTGGCTCGCGATAAAAAGAATCGGGAGGATAGAGCGAAAAAATTCACGAGGGAGAAACGTGCCTCTTTTAAGCGCCAACGGGGGTGAATATAAAAAGCGATAGAGAGGAACGAAATGGAGTGGATTCTTCTTTATTTATTTATTTTTTTTTCTTCGGCTCGCGTTCGCCTTTCGAATTAATCGACGAAA
Organism: Frieseomelitta varia; assembly: GCF_011392965.1. Taxonomy (NCBI): domain Eukaryota; kingdom Metazoa; phylum Arthropoda; class Insecta; order Hymenoptera; family Apidae; genus Frieseomelitta; species Frieseomelitta varia. Next base: position 2,043,059 of record NW_025110014.1, on the reverse strand, counting down.
ATACGATTGAGCAATCGTTTGATTATCAGCTTGCCGAAAATCTCGAAGAAGCTGTGCAGCTTCTTTTCTTTCCATTTCGAACTTGCAACGTTCTCCTCTCGCCGGCGTGGTCCATTGAGCGCAAATTGACAAGAGCTTAGGCAACTGCCCGGTGGAAAATCTAGAGCGGTAACACGCAGCAGTGATGATTTAATCGCTATTACCATAATAGCGAATAATTTTCTGGTCGGCCACTAATTATTAATTACGCACGGCCGCATGGCGTGCTATCGCCGGGATCAATCTTTGACGTTAACTCGATCCCGCGAGATCCCCCTATCCTCCCTCTCGGCGCTCTTTCGATCGAAATCACGCCCGACATTTCCGGCCTACGTTATTTATTCGATCACCCCTCCTTCGTTACACGGTGAAGTTTTATAAGCTGAACTCAGCTCGCCGGCTGAATGAAAACTTTCGCAACCATTTGCTCCGCGATCCGTCCGACGGACTTCCGCTTTTTATTTGGCAAAGAAGAACAAAAGATTAACTCTCGAAGCATCGAACTGTGGCTCCCCTTTGAACATTTCTCTCAAGAAGGGATTCGTTTCTTGCGACTCGAGAGCGCTCGCGGATGTATCGCGGGGATGGCTTTTATTGAAAAGAAATAAAACGGGGAACGTAAACAAACGAAATGGCAAGATAAACGAGCAACAGGAGGACGCGAGGAAATAAATCCCAAGGGAATAAAAAAGTTGCGTTCTTTCTTGGCTCCGGGGCTAACTTTATAATTGAAAGGGATAATTTTCTATTATGTACACATTTCGCGGATGAAATCAGATTATTGAGCACGTTTCCAGTGTAAATAAACGAGCAAACAGGCGGCGAAAGAATTTCACGAAACAATTGAGAGATAAAAATACACGAAGGGAATTCCGCGTGCTTTGCTGTCTTGAGCAATGAAATACTACAAAGCAGGTCGACATAAACAAGCAAAGATGAAAATAAATAAATAAGATTAAAACGAAATAAACGAACAGGTAATATTAAGCGAATAATTTTAGCGAATTTTCGCGAAAGAACGGGGAATTCCGTTCGGAAGTATCGTTCGCGATAAACGAACGGCGTGAAATTTTCAATGAAATTAACCCGCAACGAGGGCGTTACAATTCGAACTGTGTATGGTATTAGCCTTAATCACGGTGAAAATATACAGAGGAACGGCTGACTAAGCCGGTAATTAACATTGAGCCCGTCGCTGTCGGATCAATAACGACGGAATCGCTGTACGATGCAGACGTGCACCTTAATTATTGCACCACAAGCAGGCTGGTGCAACGATGCGCGTTCAATAGCAAAATTTCATCGAGCAGCAGGATGGAGATATCAAGGGGCGGTAGGCTGAAGAGGGTTGGGGAAGGGGCTGGGCTGGGAACAGCGCACTGGTATAATAAGCTACCCTTTAAAACCAACCGAGCTTGTTTCGTTCAAAAACCCGCCAGGGAAGCGTGCTTACAGGATTTCCGCCGCGATTCACCGCTCCTTGCTTTCGATCCTCGACCGAGAGAACACGCTCGAGAAACAAATATTCTTGCTCGCCGCTAGGCTGGCCTTTAAATTATACCGTCAGTTCAGCTGGAAAAATCTCTCTCTCTCTCTCTGCTTTCTCCCTGTTTTTTTCTTTTTCCTTTGATCTAATCGTACAACGTAATTACTTTCTTCTTAAAACGGACCTGCGGTTTGCTGCGTTATGACCGCGGGATTTGTAAATTGATTCCCTCGTTGTTCCAATCGTTAATTTGCGCGCGGCGCGGCGAAAGTGAGAAATGTTGTACGCGTTTATGTAAAAAAGGTAGGATCGCAAATCGTCGGGAAAAGTATCGTACTTAATCTGTATTTAATAAATTATTTCCATATAATTTTTTTTTCACGTCAATGAATCGTCTCGGGAAATTGATGTACGTTTGTTTCGCAAGTCTCAAGTGCGTCGTAAACAAATAGCTTCTCTATTGCTCCGTAAAATCCACCACGGAAACGGAAAGTGTCTCTCGAAATGACCCGACTTCCGGTACGTTTGAACACGCGGGATTCGCTTTAATCCGCGAAGGATTCGCTCGTTCGAACAAAGTGTTCTCCGCACGCTCACGGCGACGCGACGTTTCAACGCACTCCTTCGACAACGCGCGAAACTTCTAATCGGATCTAATCTTGATAAAACGCGGCTACGTACGCTCTTCGAAACGAGCGGAACTTCCAGCAGGGACTTACAGTCGTAAGCGTGGATTAAGGCCGGTAAGCTTATAACCGAGCCGCTATTATTATCTAAAATCTGTTCAACCCTCGGGTCAAGTGATTACAAAGACCTCCGCTGTCCTCCGAGAATTCTTGGTTAATTTCAAAGATGGCTGCCGGAAGTGTATCGCGCCAAGGTGAAAACGTGCCTCGCTATGTTTACTGTTCCTGTTAGGAGCCGAGGATGTACGGAGGCGTCGAAACTATCCCGCGCGAGATTGTTTATTTAAAAAGTTGGCGACAAACGATGAAGTTTGTAATTGAAAATTTCCGATAGGTCGCCGATGATGAATGAAAAACACGATGCACGAATGGAATTAATTGTTTTCCATTTAACCGAGACGTGAGAATGGGGGAAGAATGATTTTTTTAAAATTGTTCAAACGAATTAAATTAAACGCTGGATCAAGAGAATGCAAAAAAGAGAGACAACGAGGAAAGAAGTATGGAGGCACAGATAAGGAAACAATGAGCAAATATAGATACGCTCCTATCGATGCAGAATGCTCTTCTTAATTCGGGGACGCCGCATCTACGATATTGGGCTTGGAATTGGAAAAATATAAAACTGAATGCAAACGTCGTTGCGATGTAACAAAATTTTAGTTTCGATAGTCGATAGGCGGCGCGGCTCGGCCGTTTCACGTTTCCAATAATGGGCTCGCATACTCGTCGCTCGAAGAATAATGACGCAGCTGCGAAATCAAAATGTCATTGCGTCGCTCATCTGCGTTAGTCACTGATCGACGGTCATCATCGTTTCTCATCTAGTTCCCAAAAATTCGACTCTCGAATAATCGATAATTATTCATAGAGCTAACAATTACGATGTAATTTTTAAAATTGATCGAAACAATTCTCATTTCCTCATTTTCTGCAAGCATTCTACGAACGAGAGCGCGTTTCTAGGAAAATTTTCAAACATCTGCTACGCAAGTGCGTCGTTTGAATATTTCTGGATGCACGCAAGTGTCTGTTACAGAAATTCGGTGAAATTCCTGACTGTTCAGTCTCGTAAATAATTTAATAATAATATAAAATGCAATGAAATGTAAGGCTATTGTTTCGCAATATCGGTCGATCGAAGAGTTATAGGTTTTCGGCGCTTTTCATTTCCGAAGCGTGCGTTTCCGTTCAGACAGTTTTTACGGGGAGGGGCCCGTAAAATAAATTTGCAGGAACGGTTACGAGGGATGAAACCGCGCCGTTGAAATAACCCTTTGAGTGTCGAACGGCGATATATTGTTTCGTTGTGTACAAGCCAAAAATACAGGGGTAACGCGTCGTTGAAACGTCCGGAGATTGATGCCTCGGGGATCCTCGTTCCAAACTAACGCGGATAAAACTAAATGTGTGTAAATCCCTCGCGCGAATAATCACACACCCGTGACACACTATACATTCAACTTGATGCTTACGAGGCACAGTCAAAAAAAAAAAAAAAATCGCTAGTGATGTTTTTTAATTTCGTCAGTTTGCTAGAAAGGGAAAAGTAAATGTTTATTTATTTTATTTATTTTATCCAAGAGACTTATCCAGGAAACTTTATTTTATTTTAATTTCGGCAATGATCTTTGAGTTTTGGAATTCCCTTCGTCTTCGTTTAATGGACTGTGCTCGAGTAATCTCGAAAGACCGGTGAATAAATATTGCCAATTTTATCGCGATTTCGATCGAAATTCAAGAATCGATCAAAGTGAAACCGAGTAGAACGAGCGACGAGGAATGAAAATAATAAAGAAAACAGCTTATGGAAATAGTTTATGCGCTATAGGGGATACATTTTTAATAAAGATCGCGACACGGTAAAGGCGGTGCCCGGCGTCACGTGTTACGATTGCGCGCACGATTTAAATTTCAAATTTTCCCGCGAGCGCGCGCCGACTCGCGGAACGCGCCGATGCAAATGTTAATGCATGCAACGCCGCGGCAAGAGCGTTTCGCAAGAGAGAGAGAGAGAGAGAGAGAGAGAGAGAGAGAGATAGAGCGAGAGAGCGAATTAATATATTTGCGAGTAAATGGAAGCCAGGCCAGTCGGTTTGCTTGTTTTTCTTTCTTCCGCCTGGCCCGATACGAGGCGCCGAGGTAGTATTTCCACGTGCCAAGAGACGTTTACGCGTGACGTAGATCAAAGCAATGTAAAAATGGATTTCAACGAAAGGGGGGAAAAAAATAACTGGCAGAGGGCCTCGTTTGTTATCAACTTTCTAATAAGCGACCGCGGCACTAATGACACGTGACAAACTTTAACAGCACGCCGTCGCTAATAATACGTCGCTGCTAAAAATAAAAAAACGACGCGAGCCCTTAGCATTCGATGAATGAACGAAAAGAAAAAAAAAACAGAAATATTTCAAGACCTGCCTTTTTATATAAAACAAGTTCGTTTTCCAGTGACGAAACAATTTCGTGCTTCGTGGCAAAGCTTCCAAACGGGTGGGAGAAATTGACGAAAAATTGATCCGTGACGCGTGATACAGGTTTATCACGGTAATATCACGTGCCTGTGCGTGCGGGACTCGCTGTTTGATACGATCGAAAAAATTATGTCTCACCGGATGCGTTCGTGCGAAAACGCAGAAAAAAATCCATCGTCGAAAATGAGCGTGAAACGGTCCCCGATCAATGTGTATATATTTTTCTCTTTTTTCCTCTCTTTCTCGGCCTTTGTCATTGTCATTTCAACGAAACGAGGATAAAAAATTGATTAAGAATCACGAAACTCCGACCTGTGCTAGGGTAACTAGGAAGAGTGGCGATGGTATCGCGTCTATTCGCTTAATTCTATATTCACGGAAAAAAAAAAAAAAAAAAAGAAAGAAAAAAACGACTTCGACGACAGGGCTGAAGCTTCGGTTCGAAGCACACTTCGCTTAATGGGTTGCTGACTTGGTAATAACCGTCAAAGTAGCACGTAATTTAGTCGTCCGTAACGAGGCTAGTTAGGAGCACGTGTTACTTCCCCGACTTAACCCTTGGTTCTCGAATTTCTCGGCGAGAAATTCGGTAAGAAAGGTAATACACTTACCGCGCGACGATTATTATTTTCTACCGCTACTCGTTAATAAGCGATTAATCACCGGATCTCTTGCGTGGCCGGGTTCTCCTTTCACACCCCGAGTGGCAAACACAAAGTTAATTAACCGAAAAGTTGCAACGAAACTTTCGTCCCATCGCCGCGGCGATGGGATCTTCTCCTCTACAGGAGAAGTCGCCGTCCAACGAAAATCAACGTCGGTCCGTCCGAAGCTTTTACTTTCCGCGGAGGATAACGACGGCCAATAAAATTCCCATAGAAACCAGGTTACTCGCGTTAAATATTTATGAGAACTTCCGTTACCATCCCTCGTTCCGTCGATTTTTACTCCTTTGTCCTTTACTTTCTCCTACTACGGCCCTCCCTCTTTTCTTTTCTTTTTTTCTTTCCGTTTCTCGTCTTTTCTCCCTTTCTTTCTTTCTTTTTTCCCCAAGTGTCTTTTTTCTTTGTTTCTGTTCACTTAACCATACGCGACCGGCGAAAACTTTACAACGTGGCGCGGCGGCGTGGGTATTTGTCGGTGCCCGTCCGGCGCAGCATCCGGCCCGACGGGTCATTTGTTACAAAAAATAGCCGCGCGTTATAACGGGAGGAAGGACGCGAGAGTATGTCCTTTGCCAGAATTTTCCTCTGTCGGCAGCCTCTTTTGGCCCATCCCACGGCCGGCAATTCTCCCGAAACTTCGAAAAATCGCGCGTTTCGTCCATCGTTTCGTTTCCAGTGTCTCGCTGCTCGTACGATTCCTCAGCTAGCCATAGAAAATTTCACGACGCGAAACGTTCGTTCGTGCGTTTCGCTCTCTCTCTCTTTCTCTTTCTTTCCGTCTTTAGCGAGAATTATTCTTCCAGAACGAACGTAGATCACGACGTAGATCACGGGCAAAAATTGATTTTCATTTGGAGCCTCGATATGAAAAGCGCTTAGAAATTTCCGACGCTCGTCGTTGGTCCGGTAATTCGAGCGTCCGCTTTTAAAACGGCGGGAGAATTCAAAGTATTCGAAATCTCTGTCTCTCTCTCTCTCTCGATTCTTTCTCGCGCGCGCCGGATGCACAAAAATGGAGATAACCTTTTGCACCGATGCATAATGAAATCGCCCCCATCGCTTTCATCGTCGCGTGTTTCATTGAAAACGTACAAATTGTCCGATAAAATATTCACGTGTAGCAGGATCAGTTGCCGGCAGTTCGATGAATTTATACATTTATTTATAACAATGGACGAGGCACGAGCCAGAGCGAGAGAGAGAGAGAGAGAGAGCGTCGGGTGGTTTATAGCGCGACGAGACTTGGCGCGCGCCTTTAAATCACCGCTTTGTTTCGCGCGACAAAGTGAAACAAGCCAGTAATTTGCGCCGGTTTCCTTCCATTTATCGGCGTTGCGAAACGCTTTAATGGCCGGCGCTGATTTTATTGCACTCTGGCCGTGCACATGCTTCTGCTGGCCGAGTATCGCCGGAGAAACGGTCGTGGCCCCTCTTCTTCCTCCCTCCCCCGTCCATCGAGAGTCACTTAAACTCCTTTCTTCCGTTACACGTTCCGCCATTACCGGCCCGGAATATTTTACGAAAACAATCAAACGATCGCGGGGAACGAATTAAAAAAAGAAAAAAGAAAGGAGAAAGAAAAGAGAACGGTATTTAACCTCTTCCGTTGTGGAACGACGTGCCACGCACGTCGAGAATTCTTTTGTTCCAAAATTGCAATATTTCCCCAATTTTAAGTACATTTAAGTGAATGAATGAATGAATCTTTATTTCAGCCTTTCGACCTAGAAATAGACCTCAGTGTCTTTACATTAATCTTTACATTTTGTTTTCCGTTTTAATTCCCTTGGTTGTCAAGTTTTCCCTTATTACTTTTCCCTTACATCTAGTATTGCATGCTTTAACCTAACTTTATACTATACATAGACTAATTAGACTAACAGAGAATGATATTTGCACACTGCCTCTACACTTAATATATTTCTCTTTGGTACTATACTTTAGTTTGGAAGTACATTTAAGTACAATCCGGGTAAAACATAATAATACATTTATTACTTCTCAATAATTTCTATCCAGTGATGTCGTACCGACGAGTTCGAAAAGAAAGTAACGAATTATCGTGTATCGGTCTGGTCACTCGTTATGGTCCGCAGTTCAAGTTGCCAGCGCAAGTGGTTAAAATCGATCCCGGTTTTCAAATATACCGGCCGGTTGAAATTCTAACAAGCATTATGCTTGCGTCGCGTTTTGAAAAACGTCCCGAGACAGGTGCATCCTGCTGATACATGCAGATGCAAATATTTTATGTCTGCTAACTATTTTATGTCTCCATTTCAACTATTTCTTTTTTCTCTTTTCTTTTTTCCCAACGGCATTCGATCGTTCAACGAATTGATCGCCAGAATGAGTTAACGATTGGCGTTTTATTATTCGTTAACTGTTATAAATAACTTCTCGTTTTCCCAACGATGGGAAACGTTTGTTCGTTTCTACCGTCGCGTGGCAATCGAAAGAAACTGACGCGCGTAAGTTGCGCAACGCTACAAAAATCGGTTTTTGATAAAAATTTCGTTTCTCTTCTCTTTTTTTTCAGTTGACGACGCGAAGCAATTACTCGCGAAATTATTTCGCGACGAGCTATCAAACGCTTTTATTATTGAAAAAAGAAAAACACACGCGCGCACAAAAAACATTAATTTTAACACACGCACGATTTTTCCAGCAGAACGATTTTTCATCGTTACAGCGAAACGAAACGAAACGAAACAAAGCGACGAAACTATACAGGAGGATTAAAGGCGTCTTCTCTGTGAAACGTGCAAAGGAATTGCTTATTATTTTCTTTATTATTTACGTGGAATTGCATCGTTATTATTATCTTTCTCGATATTTCACCGTAAACTTTGACCAATCGACGCGTGTTGCTTTGATTGCTTCGCCGATTATTCGAACCACCGAACATCACGCACTTGAGCTTCACGTTATTTCCAGCAAGTGCAAACATTTGCAGAATATATGTTCCAAGCAGAATACTTCACACGTACATTTTCATTAATTGTGTCGATTTCTGTTTTTTAAAAAAATATTTATCCATTTTTCTCAACGATTTTTTTATTAACAACGATCATACAGATTTCTGTCTGAAAGACAACCGATCGTTATCAGTGATGAATCAGATATTTAACCATTTCTTTATTGGCAATTTATTTATTAACGTCGATCATACAGATTTCTGTTCAAAAAAAAAAAAAAAAAAAAACGTTCGACCGTTTTCAGTGAATACAGACCAGAGAAAAGTTTTCGCATCGGCGTGTCAAGAGAACAGACTTTGAATATTAAATTTTCACGGTCCGATCTCGTGCCCGTCACCCCCTAAAAACATCCTTTTCGCGCGTTCACGACTTTGACACAACACCGGATCGCGGTAAATACGGTTTGCCGGTTTGTTTGCCGGAGCGAGGAGTATGCATGGAAATTACCGTTTCTCGTGGCCCAATGCTCCACTAAATCACATTGCCGGAAGAGTGAAAATTGTCTTGGGAAAGAAGGTAGATAAGCGCAGCGTGCGGATACCTTGGGAGGGGGTGGCGTATCAGCTTTGCCAATCCCACGTCCTCCTCTCGGCCACGTATTCACGCCTGTGCTCGTACGTACAGCTTCCACGTATGTACACACGTTCGAGAAGAGTGCCAGAATGGGCTGGTTGATGGGACGCTCTGGGAGATTCACGACTCGCAGGCGACGATGATTCAGCCTCGTGCTCCTGCGGCCCTTCCAATAACAATTCGTGCATTCGCGAGAAAAAGATACGTGGTAAGTGGAGTCCAGCGATCATTCGACTCGTTCGAGGAAATATTTACCCACAACAGAGAATTTAAACAAATATTTTTCCAATTATGAAACGGGAGTCTGATTTTTCGGAAATCACGACCGTTGACTGGTTTGACAACAATCTGCTCGTTACCACGATGAAACAAATGAGATGGATCGTAAGAAACGGAAAATGTAAATGCCAAATTTGATAAATACCGAAAGTTATGTAACTACGTGTATCGAACGAAAGCTTTATTATCGTCCAGGATACTTGTGCAACGTGGACACGTCGAGAAGTCGATCGAGTCTTAAGAATTTATCAGCGTTTTCTGTAAAAAAACACTCGACAATAAATCTCTATCTGCGAAGACGATTCATTACCGGGTGTTCATTCTCTCTTCGCGAGCGAACAGTTTTGAATAGTGTCGCTGAGTGTCGCGAGCGAAAGGTAGAGTCTCCGTCCAATTATCGGGATCGTCATAACACGGGAATCAGAACGAAGTTTCCGAGACCGGAAACTAGTCTCGTCGGTGATATTTCGAATTTCGCTCGGCAGACTTTACGACCGTGCGGAGATCGTTTGCCCCTGTTCCAAGGTTATCGAATAAGGCTGAGCCTCGAAAAATCGAGAACAGGCCGTGATTGCATTCACGATTGCATTCGGCCCTCTTCGTTAAGAAACGTGTACGTTCAAAGGGAGAAGAGAAAACTTGCACGCACCTTTCATTCGAACTGCGGAATCATTTGCTTGCACCTCTCGCAGAGAAACTTTTATATTGTCTTCAACACGTGAAATCAAATATATAAATTTTATTAAGTTATATGTATACTTACATTAAAATGTATATTATTAAATTATATATCTATTATATACAAAACTTATGTATATATATATTATATATTATAATTATAATATACATTTTATACATATAATATTATAATATAATTTATAAAAATAAATATAAATATATTTTATATAGTTTTCTATATTATATATATAATTTATATATTATATAGAAAACTTATGTATATATATATAATATATATATTATAATTATAATATATATTTTATACATATAATATAATATTATATATATATATATATATATAATTTATATATTATATAAAAAATATATATATAAATTATATATATATATATTATATATGTATATAAAACTTTCACTGAAAACCGACAGTGAAACTCGTGGATGTGTAAACTGGCGCGATAGAAACCCAACCGATTCTCGCACCCTCGGCTTTTTATTCCTCCGGCCGCGAGATGGTAATTCACGTACGAACGAACGAACGAATTTATTCGGTGGAATTTCACTTAACCGAACGCCTAAACTGAAACTTCGTTCCACCCCTACTTTGTCTTGCCATTGGCAAGGATGCCACCCTTGGCGAGAACTTCGCTCTGGCGCCGAGAGCGTTACACGTGCCACCCGGGGTTGCGTTAAGTTACCGAAAACTTCATTTCGCAGTAGCGCATCCACCGGTGATCGTGGCCCGTGTTCATTCATTTCCACGGCCGCGCACCGAGAACTTTAATTTCCTCTACACGTGTTTCGACCGCTCGAAGGCGCGACTGTAGTTTTCAAACCCAGTGAATCCCACGCGACGAGAGTTGCTGCAGCGTTCGTCGCGGTCGGTTGGCCAGAACGAGCGAGCAAGCAAGAGAGAAAGAGAGAGAGAGAGAGAGAGAGAAAGAGAGAGGAACAGAGAGTCCAAAAGCGGATGAACGCGGCGTTCTGTCTCGAGTCGAGAGCGTTTTTTGCACCGGTGTGTTTCCTGTCGCGTGGACAGGAGGAAACGGCACGCGGCGTGTAATACATACACGCCGTGAAAACCGGCTAATTGGTATGTTGCTGCCGCGACTATCGTTTTATAAAGCGATCCGTCGCGACCGTCGGAATACGGGATGCACACACCGAGCAGCTATGCTAGTGGTGTCTCCGTTAAATGGGGTCAGCCTTATTTATCGCGGCGCGATGTACGCGCGCATCCAGCGATCGTCCAGTGGCAGGGTCGTGATAAGATTTCGCAGCACTTCACCGACCAGGGAGTGAAATATTTTAATAAAAATAACTGCCACGTCGAGTATTTTCAGCCATGCTTCTGCATTCCTCGCGAACGAGTGGTACGAGCCTTGCTATGGCGCGACAGACGATCCGACAGTGACGTGGAATTAATCTGTGTTAATCGTTAATATTAATCCGTGTTAATTGCAAGGGTGGACCAAAAGTTTTTTTTAGTTTTTAAATAATTAGTTTTAGTTTTTAACTAATGTGGGATGAGCAAATTCTGGGAAAGGGCCCAGAACTTTCTCCAGTGCTCAACAATTGCAGATGTCCCAAAGTGCTGTACCATAAACTGTAGAGAAAGTTAGGCCTGGGACTTGGGAATGTTTATGGCTAGCCATCCAGGCCTAGCATTCAAGATATTAAGGGTATGGATGCGTTTCTGTGTATGTGTGTATGAATGACGAATTTTGTGCAGAGAAGAGAGTGAGTGTCGAGACGTCAGAGAGAGAGAGAGCAGAGTGAGTTGCTTTATTTTATGTTCTGGACACGTGTACACTCGACTCGACATTCTTTCTCTGACTTGACTATTTTACTACTACTGAAGTCGCCTTCCTGATCTATTACTATGTTTACAACACTACTACTGAAGCCGTGTTCCTATTACTATATTTACAACAATTATGACGTGCTTAAAAATATGAAAGAACTTTGTGGAACAGTGTTGGATTCCGTGTAATGGAGTCAACACGCTTGCAATTTAGAAGAGTTTATTCCCTTACAGTCGTGGTCGTGTATGAAATAGTGTTGGATAACCAACCCGGACAATATTCAATGTACGCAAATACTGACAATATGCAACAGTCCACATAAAAGTAATAGTTAGTCATAAGGGCAAGATCCAATAGTTGGTCATCTATGCTCCTTCCCCTTCCACTTGACGATGATAACCAAATATATATAAGGACATGCTTTAGAGACATACTGACTCTTAAAACATTCTAACTCATTATAGAGACATTCTATATCGTTAAGAGACATTAGACATTCATCATATTCTAAGACATTCTAAATCATTGTACATCATCCTATTTCATACACGGCCACGACTGTAAGGGAATAAACTCTTCTAAATTGTAAGCGTGTTGACTCCGGATTACACGGAATTCAACAATAGAATGATATAGAATGATTTACAATGATTTAGAAGTATAGAGTCTTAGAGTATGATGAATGTCTAATGCTCTTAATGATATAGAATGTCTCTATAATGATTTAGAATATTTTATGCTATCGAACGTCTCTAAAGCATGTTCTTATATATATTTGGTTATCATCGTCAAGTGGAAGGGGAAGGAGCATAGATGACCAACTATTGGATCTTGCCCTTATGACTAACTATTCACAGTCCACTTTTATGTGGACCGTTGCTAGCTCATTGTCAACATTTGCATAGATTCAATATTGTCCGGGTTGGTCATCCAACAACAAGTTTGTTCCGTTTTCTACTCAATGTATCAAAATTCGCTTTGCAATTCATATTCACCGGCGTTAAGATATCGGCATAGATCCTCGATAGTTTAATTTACGACCACGTGCCCGTATCTCTGGCAGCGCTATATCGGCGCGATTTTGCGAAACCTCCGAATTATGCGCCGGGTATGTTTTTACCTCGCCCCTCCCACGGGAGAAAGCGCAAGCAATACCATGAGTGGTGATCATATTTGAATGCAAATTTCCGAGAAACCCGGTAGCACGCTGATGAATCATGGTTACTCGCGGGTTATTTCACTTTTTCCCTGCGATAATCGTGGCGCAGGATAAACGAGCAATAAGTAGAGATAAAGCGAGAAAGATGGGCGGGCGAGCGCGAATTATTCATTCACTTCGTCGAATTTCGAATATTAATTGCGCGTTAGCTTGAAAATGGCCCCCCTGTTTCGTTGGCCGTTCCGCTCTCCGTTTTGCATTGCGTCCCGAAAACGCACGAGACGCGAGTTTCGAGTAGAGAGATCATGCGAGACATCAGATTTTAAATTGTGGCCATGGGGAGGTGTGATGCAACTACTGGATCCATTCGCGCGTTAATTAATCATGCGGACGAAACTTTGTTTACGCGTAAGCGCGGTTTCGGTGAAATTCGTTTTGAAAACCGTAACTCTCGAATCGCATTACGCAGCTTATGGTCGCACAGTGGACGGACTTTCTCACGGATACGTTGGATCTTCGTTGGATTTATTATCCTCTCGTCTCGCGTGTTTTAGAAACAGTTCTTCCTCAATGAACTTGAAGGGTTTTAAGGTTGCTATGATATTTACAATTATATACAATTATATTCAATTGGTGCGAGGATGGAGGAAGGATGTAGGTAAGGTGAGGAAAGGTTGTGCGTTTCTTCTCAGAGTCGCTGTCTAGACTCATCAGTGGGGCTGATGGCAGCGATCCTTTACCCCAGACGCTTGTTGTCATAACTACTACTCGCTAGGCTGGACCGGTCACCCATCCTACCGATGTTCCGAACTTTGTTTGCTTAACGTCGAAGATCGCTAGACGCACAGCCACTTGCAGCTTGCACGAGTCGGTGTTCGAAACTTGTACTCAAGGGACTATAGGCCGCTACAACAAACTTTCGAACGTAAAATATGCAGGTTTTTTTTTGAAACTTTTCCTGCAAATACCACAAACGACACTCACATCTGTACAACCAACAAAACAGATAATATAGACCTAAATTACCATTCTGTTAGTAGATAATGGGACGAAAAATGCCCCAGGAAATAAAATAAAAAGGAAAAAGAAAGAAATTGGTCAGATCAGATAAGTCAGTTTATTTTTATTCGTTCAGTCAGTTCGTCAATTGAGTTCAAGTCGCTCACTATTTTAGTTATGCTATGTATATCGTCAGTATTTAGTCCTCGTTGTTTAACATTCTTGATTCATGCAAAAATTGCATATTGAAGCTCTCACCTGACAAAAACATTCTTCTGGAAAATCTAGATCAACGATTCTTTTTTCTTCCGACGATTTAGATTTCGCACGAAACCATTTACGAATAAGATTGTATCTTACAGAGGGGTGATGGATTCCACGATGGCAACACGTGAAATTTTCGCTATTCGGAGGAAGGTTATCGTAGAATTGGGATTTCCGACTGGAAAGTTTCTGCATTCTGTGTCAGCCATCGATATCGGGTCCAATAAACCTTTTTAGCCTCCGTCGAGATTGAACAACGTTGTTGCTCGAGTAAATTGTACGCTCGAGTGTCGCCGATCCTTTCGCGTTACACGTATAATGCGCTCCAAAGTTCCGCGAAAGAAGATTATTTTCTCTGCTTGGCATGTCAGTAGAAGAGCGAGAGACGAACTCGAGACCGAGTAGAACGACTGGCTGGTTAGCTATGCTTGCATTAGCCCCTGTGTATGCAGCCTTCGCGGAAACAGTATTTGACGTGCTTCCGGTGGTCCCGAAGTGTGCGAGATTTATGAGATTTATGAGCCGAAGCCTCTCTCGTATCGTATCTTTTGGAGAAACGGCGAGGGAAATATCGCTCGACGAGATGAAACGAGCTCCAGGGATCTTTTCAAGCAAAAAGAAAAAAAAAAAAGAAAGATTCGTATAGTGACGGTCGGCCTTAACTCAACTTTGTAACGAGCTTTATCTTTTCGACGGTTTTCTTAAAAGAAAGCGCGTGTCTACGTTCGGTGGCGTCTTCAAAGGAAGACGATCGGAAAATTATTTTTCTATTATTATTCATTTGATTAATAAAATTTAAATAATTCCTTCCAATAACAATTGGCACGAATCTACGATAAATTCCACAGATTTTTGAACAGTGTCCAGGTCGGATTGGAAATAAATTTAATCGATTAATTCGACCTGGAATTAATTTCCAAAGATTGGACTGTTGAATAGATGAGTAATATCAAGGATGAAACTAATATAAATAAATTAACGAAACTTTAAATGGAACGATTAAACGATTATCTGACAAATGAAATTGATTTAAATCAATTACAGATAGGTAATTATATGTCTATCACGAAAGACGTCGTCGGTTAGCCAGTTCCGAAAGTAAAACAGCGACGAGAGATCCATCACTGGACGACGCACCGCCAGAACGGTGCGGAACGAAACGAAATTCGTGGGCTGAAAGTTGAATGGAAAGGTGTTGGCGTAATCTCGATAAGTAGCTGCGAACACGCGAAATCCCGGGAACTTCGCCTCTTCTTCTTCTTTCTTAATATCTGTTCGGTTTGGTTGTTCCCGCCGATACTCCGGAGCCATTTCTCACCCGCTATTTTTCCGAATTATTTCGGGAATAACGAATCACCACCGTAATAAGGAACCCGTTCGTTCAGAAATTGAAACCGAAGTCTTAATTGACGTCGTGGCCGTGGGCTCGGAATAATTGAACACTTGCCTCCAGGCTACCGAACCTGAATCTTTAAGCCGCGTGATTAAACGGTCCGCAATTGATTATTAGCAATTTAAAAAGGTGCCGGTTAATTGAGGATATCCCTCTTCTTCGGTGGTTATTTCAAGCCTCGTTAAAAACGAACTGCGTTATGTAAAACTCGATCGTTCGACTCGATTGTTCGCGTTCGCTTCGTAGTAAGGAGCAGCGTTTCATCCCGCGATCCCGATTGTTTCGCGGGGGCGTGCTTTCAACGTTGCATTAACGAGTTTGCTCGTCTCAGGCCTTGTTCGGGCTTGGTTAAAGGAGGATTCGAAACGCCCGCTGGCTTTATACAGAAATAAGTTTCGTTTGGAATTTGTTCCTCACGGCGGTGCCCCGGCTAGCTTCTCGAGAGAGAGGATCTGCTCGGTATTATGTAAATGCGGGCGTGCTCTCGGCAAGGGGCGCCGTTGCCGGCGTATGTTTGGGAAGAAGACAAGTGTGACGAGAAACTTGGGAAAATTGACCCGGAACCGCGGCTTCTACGGTGTATTTCTGCCCTGTATTTAGACTACTTTGGCTGCCCCCCCTCTCCTTCAGTTTCCATACGTTTTTCCCCTTTCATCGTTTCTCCGATAGCCAGCCGCGTAATACCATTTCTAATAAAATAAAAGTCGATCGAAAACTGTATGAAATTCGATCGGTTTCGTATCGAATTCAATCGGACCCGACGATACAACGAACTTGATCTATCTAGGTCTCGCCCCGTGTAAACGTATAACGCGATCCGACGCTCTTCGACGATCTTCTCCGTTCACCTAGCCTCTCGATTATTAATGGCAAAGCAGTCTAATCTTGTTCTGCGCCGGACCGGATTTTTGATTACTTTAAACCACGTGGGGCATCCTACGCTATTACGATTAATAATTTTGCTTCTGAAGCATGTCTTGCAATTTTTATAATATACAACGTAGAAACTAGAATTATCAAGAAAAGTGTTCAGAGTTTAAGGTGCATTAGGAGGAAGAAAGCAATAAATTTTATTTCGATTTCATATTTTATTTTGACAAACAATTTTTTAACAAAATGTCGAAATTAATTTAAAATAAAAGATCTCGTTCCGAATATTTTTAGTATTATTATTTATGTGGTAAGTGATAATAAATAATATTAAATAATAACTTGTTATATAAATTATATAATGCCATACAATAATACTAAATACTAATAACGTTATTTCAATTTTTTAACGTTATTTTGATAAATTTCATAGCGAATTGAATCGATCTTGACAGACAGTCGGGAAAAATAATTGTATACATGCCTGACGATTGGATAAAACGACTTTATAACAAATTTTTCAAGAAATTCTTCGTTCTACAACGGAAATTCCAAATGTCCTGAACGAAAAGTTCACTGTGAGGCGTATACGCCCGTCGTACAAGGAAACAGATCTAAAACTGAACGATTTGTTTTTTTTCTCGCGCAAAATTTCTCGAGATAAAAGAGAAAAAAGTATACCGATGTGATTGAACGATTTCGTGACACGAGCAGATTAATCCTTGGTTATAAATGATCGCGGGTGAAAGAATTTGACAGATGCGACGTGTTTTCAAAGTTGAAAACGGCTATTTTTAATTAGAATTCTGACGTATTGAAACTGCCGGTGTCATTCATCGTTCGTTACTGTACATTTTCGGATCTCCCTGTCCGTCTGTGTGACAGACTTTTTCCAAAGTGTCTGATATTTTTGCCCAAACGATTATGATAGACAGACAGACAAACTGTGGCGCGCGCGTTCGCGCGGAGTCGTTAATTAAATTTTCTAGAAAAAGGGAACGAGCATCGTTCGTTCGTTTTGGTTTACCTTTTTAACCCGACCGTTGCTCGGTCATTGGAGCAAAACGGACGAACCCAGGTGACTGTCGATTTGCATGTCGCCGTTGCCGACACTGTAACTCGATTTGTCGCTGCTACCTTTGCACTTTTGACGGCTGCCACGTGATCCAATTAGATCGATACCTTTCCCTTTCGCCACGCTCTTTTCTTTTCTCTCGTCGCTCATGTTCGGAATCTTGGAATTTTTAACACCACTTTGTCTTTTCTAGAATCCCAAAATTCCAAGGCAAGTGTCACTGTCTTAACAAGGAATGACAATTTTTTTTTTCAGTTGTTAACGAGTTTCACATGAAAATCGGAGGAACTAGCGTGATTCGTTTCTCACAGTTAGGAGCTCCTTACAATTTCGATACAACCTTAATACAAATTAATCTTACACTTTACCATCTTATCTATGCTTAACCCAACCTTGCCTAAGCCTTGAATAACAAAACGAAACAAAACAAAATTAGGTAAGGTAACATAAAGTCTGTCAATTTAACCTTTAAAACTAGAAACGAATTATCTAAATCTAAGCTGCATCCTGTTTTAATCAAATCTTTGATGTGATTAGTTTCTTATAAAATATCGTGCCGCTTTCTCCTCTTCAATTTCTATTTCTATTTCTGGCCACCAAATGACTAAAATATACTCGTCGTATATTTATTCTGTTTTTTTTTTTTTCTCGTGTATTTATGACCTGACAGAATTTCAACGTTTCGACACCCAAGTTCGGTCCATCGCGAACCGCGTCCCAATTGCCAAACGAGGGAGGTTCTTGAGAGTAGCCACCAGAGTATCGCGACAAACGCGATTATTCTCAAATGGAACCGACAAGGGAACTGCATCGCAGGGTAATTAATTGCTCAGCGAGTTGCCCGTGAAAGTTCATAAAATTCAGCCGCGATGGAACGAGTGCAGATTGTTTCGGTCACTCAATACTCTCTCTTTCTCTCTCTTTCTCTCTCTCTCTGCTCCCCTATCTAGCTCTCTGTGTATCCCTACGTACGTACATTCTGTGTATTCACACACGCACACTTTTGAGCGCGAAACGATACGTGGATTCACGTATGGATTTGTATCGCAAGACCTTGGAGAGCGAGAAAATACTCAAGCCGGGTAACAAGCTGCAAGCTTGAACCGTTTTATTTATGCGGTCGCTTTGGAGGACGTTAATGCACATCCGATGACGATCCGTTCGCGAACTAGTCGGATTTATTCCGATCGGGCGTTAATGGCATCTGGCTCATCGCAGCCTTCAATTCAGCTGTCAAATTTTCATAAAATACCGTGGAGATGTTGTACGAGTCTTTCAGAGATCAAATTAATCTTAAATTAATATAGAATTAATCTTAAAATAATATACTAATTATAATAATATAATTATTAAGTATCTCTCATTATTTTCACAGTTTTATTTACGTGTGCAAGTGCACGACCGTTTAATCAATTAAAGTGTTATTATTTAGATTGATTCAAGATTAACCGGATTAATTTAATTTATTTCGGATTTAATCTATTCCGATCGAACGTTAATGGCGTCTGCCTCCTCGCAATTGAGATTCAACGTTTCAACTCAGCTGTCAAATTTTCACAAAATACCGTGGAATTGTGGTACGAGCCTCTAAAAGATCAAATTATATCTTAAATTAATACACTAATTAATTAATATACAATTAATCTTAAAATAATATACTAATTATAATAATGTAACTAATATAATTAATTAACTAAATATCTCTCATTATTTTCACAGTTTCATTTACGTGTGCAGGTGCACGACTCTTAAATGAATTGGATTAATTAGATTAATTTAATTAGATTAACGACTCTTTAACAAAGAAATTAATCCAATTGTCAGGGAGCAAATGTCACCAAATAATTATTGGCAACATCTCTTTTCTCTAAATGAAAGGAATTTCAAAGTTTTCAATTAACTCATCACCGGTTTAGTTTTGCCTTTCCGGCCACACCAGAGGCGCAATTCAAATTCTCGAATGCGATACGGAGGGGGAATTTATTAATTTAACGACGGACACTGAATTAACGAAAAATTTGGCAAAACTCGGCTTGCCGAGGTTACCCGGAGCCGTGGGACCCGGAGCCGAGAAGTTTGCCGAGCGAGTTCATCGAGCGGCGCGCAGTTTATGCAGAACAGTCTGAACGTGTGTACGACGCATAAAAGCATTAGCGTGTGATGTATTTAAGCTTGCGCGTATGAAATCCACGGGCGGGAATTGGCTGCCGCGAGCACCGGCGTTCTCGCAGCAGCTGGCATTACAATTTGGAAATCCTCTATTAAATAAGTCAACCCGACAAAACTTCGCTACGTTCCGTCTCGTCCTGTCCCGTCCCGTCCCGTCCCGTCCCGTCCCGTCCCGCGATCGCGATAGGCGTTTAAGATTTTAATTAAGTCCGGCTCGTGCCTCCGCTACACGCAGATTTTCACCTTTTCACCCATTCCGGCCAATTATGAATCATCATCCGGGCCGATCCTCTAATAAGTCTCGGGATAATTGGACTGCCCCGAGCACGGTGTTCACGCGGCGATTCTGGATTATCATTTTCACGAATTGCGAAGCTTTTCATTTTCTTCTTTCCTCTTAATCTTCCGTGTTTCTATCAGAATACAACGGCGAATTATTTATCTTCAATTTGGCAAGTATTCTTTCGATTTTCTTCTCCCAGACATCGCGCCGATTCGAATGCTATTCCAAGTTAAACATTATATACTTTTTCTGTACGAAAGTACAATTATTAAAGCACTTTTCAAGGCTGTATACGCGACGAAGTTTATGCGCCCTTAGACGCAACGACTTTCCACGGAGAGCTTAAAAGCATCGACTGTAATCATTGAAAAACAAGCACCGCAACGGACGAACGTTAGAGGCGCGAAACGACGCGACCTACATAAGCAACGGATGTTACAAGTGGTCGCGTTTCGTCTCCTGCAACCTAGTATAATCGTGGGATATTCGAAAACGAAGTCTCAGTGTCCGATTATAAGTATAAGATTTCACTAGTAGATTATTACAGAGATCGAGCACTAAACACGATTGTGAATCCCAATTTTGTCAAGCTTGATTGCACCAAGAAGATTGTGTATCTTTGAAGGAAACTGCTCGGACAGAATATTTGTTGACTTGAATCACTGACTTAACTCTGGGGATAGGTGGGTTTGAAAATTGTCCTACATTTTTTTTGACATTTAATGGTGGAAAATTGAAATTACTAATACTCATACGTTGTTATATTTTATTTAAATTTCAATTTAAATTTTAATGAATTTGAACTACTTTAATTATAAATATTTGATACTACTTATTTTACTATCTTATATTAAATATTTAATACTACTTATTTAAATATTTTACTTTTTTCTTCATTTTAAGAAATACTTTCTGTTTAATAATTGAAATAAATGTTTTTTTCCTTCTTTTAGATTGAAAAAAGCAGATAGAGATTTTTTTTCTTTAAAATTGCATGTGCCTAAGGGTTAAGAGAGACGAACGAAACGTCAGCGTCAAATGTATTTAACATATTTGACACAGGTGGCTCCGATTTTGAAATTTACGCACCTGCCCGCCGCTTTAAATATTCATGATCAACCGGAAATAGGATGTATCCAACACGTTAATTCCACCATAATAGGAGAATACATCCCTTGAATGGATATATGTATATGCGCTTACCGAATGTTCTTTTCTTTTTCGTTTTTATTATCGGAAATTCGTCGAAAATTCGCTTCGATGGATGAAAGCAGGCGTATTTTTAGATAAAAATCTAGAATGAAGCTAAATCTTGCCTATGTAAGAGTCACAGTTGCTGGCTGGCAATAATTCAACGCGTACAATTGACGTCACACTCGCACTGTTTCGAATTAATGAAGCAGAACCTGTTTAGTGGCTGTTAGCGTTCAATCCACGAGAGAGAAACAGAGAGAGAAAGAGAGAGAGAGAGAGAGGCGAAACATTGATGCAGAAATTGCGACACACGGTTTTTTTTTATATCACGTGATATATTTTAAATATATGCATTTCTATTCGAGGGCTGACTAGCACGAGCCCGCGACGAGATGCGTTTGACGCGCGACCTATTTCGCGCTCGCGATGCGACAAGCTGCAGTTTTATTTTTTTTTCACTTTTTTTTTTTGCGTGCGATTAACTTCCATCAGAAATTGAACACGAAAAGCCAGCTTTGGATCGGGAATTAGCCGAATCCCTGATCCAGGGTGAAATTTTTCTGCGAACGGGTAACTCCATTCATTATGGCTCCTTTCATTAACGTTAATCTGAAAAAAAAGAAAAAAGAAAAAATGACGACGGGGATCAAATGAATTAAAGTTCGGAAATCGAGGAAAGTACCACATTCGTGCGTTTTGCATATAATATCTCATAGACGATTTCGTTTGAATCGAATGGAGCAAAGAATCTTGAAAATCTGAACGGTCAATTTACGCGCTTTTAGATAACGTATTTTTGCAAAGAGGAATACACGAGGAACTTCATAAAAATATATATTTCACCGTTCTGCTAATTCTCCAATTCGACCAGTCGGCCAATCCACGTAATGGACATGTCTCGTGAAAGGCGCCGGTCTGCTGTGAAACGGATCGTTCGATCATACTTCGATTTCCGTCTATGCTGGAGGGACAGATTCCCGAAGGTGCGACGATAAATGCAAAGTACGTACTAACGGCAACAGAAGGAGAATGTTCTACGGGCTCTCTTCACCTTGAGTGAGAGGAGAAGGAAGGAGAAGGATAGAGAATGAAGGCATTGCTTGATAAACCGGACACGTGCGTCCTCTTTTCCTCCGTGCCGTGCTCGCTCAGACTTTTCTCGGGCGAAACCACCCCCTTGCGAGCTTGCACGCACTCGTCGCTCCCCATTCCGGGGCGGGAGAGAAACCGAATCGAGCCTGCTATTTTCAAACGAGAAGCTACGATTTTGGAAATTACAGCCGTCCTGCGAAACACAGGAATTATGAGGGTCAACGGTTTCCCGCAGTGTGCCGCCGCTAACAACGCACGAATCGCTGTATGTCGAAGCGCCGAGTCTTCAATAAACGCACGTTCGCCACGTTCCGCTTTAACGCCGCGGTTCGAGATCAAACCGATCAAATTTAATAAAAAAGAACGACGTTGGAGATCGTTACATCGATGATTTGCAAGATCGTTCGATCTGGCGTTCGTTCCATGCGTTCGGCGAAATTCAGTTGAAATTTCCTTTCAGAGAGAAGGAAGATAATATTTGTTCAAGGAATTGACACTTGCATTGTTTTAATATTAAACGTACTGGGCACTTTATATATCGTTGTCTACCGTAACCGATCATATAACCGATTATGAAATAAAGAGGAGTACAGGTAATTTAATATAGAGAACGATGCACGAAATAACTTTTAGATAACAAGTGGAACAGAATTATATATTTTCATTTTTATTTTAACGAAAGTTCATTGAACAAAAGAAGTAACAACGAATGCAGAATTTTAAGTCACAATTTTAAACGAAACGTTGACACGTTTAGCGTTAAGAATTTATTTACGATCGACGATTGCCCAATGTGCAGGGTGAAAATTTGATATGGCAGAATTTCAGAAATTATCGTTGCAAAGTTTCTTTCGTAGGTCTGATTGCGGAAACCTGATTGCAGAATTTTACAATCGAATCGTGTCTTTGGGGAAAACGCCTTGGTTATGAATTCTGATAGGCCTGATTGTATTATTCATCTAGAATCGAATTTATCATTTATCTCAAATATTTATTATTTATCTAGAATATCCCCTGATTATTATTTCTATCTAGAATCAAAGAGTCCAGCGGTCGGGAAGAGCAAGAATGAGAGGTTTTTTTTTAAACCCAGAAGCGCGAGAGGGGGCAAATTTATGTGGAAATGTCGATTAGTCGCTGGCCTATAAGCCTATTTAACCGAAATGTCAAGATCGATTCGGACCTGCTTGTCCCTCGTTCGACCCTTCTCACCCCCGTGAACGCACGAATCGATCCTTCCTCTCGACTCGATACGGTTCATTCGGCAACTGTTACAAACTTACCGAGCAAACGCGTAGAATTCGGGAATAATTTACACGCTAATGGGCGACGTTTATCTGATTGTTTGGAGAAACAAGCGAAGCGAGCCGGCCGATACATTATTAATTCGACAGGGTTGAATGAAACGGAATTGTTAGGGAGGTGGTTGATATTAATTCGTGATCCCGGCGAGGCGCGTGTTCCGGCTCGGATCGTTAATAATCTGCCGCGCGGTTACGCCGCCTCGACGATAAACGAAACAAGCAGTAGAAGTAACAGAAAAATCCAGGACACGATCGGTGTATACAGTATTTAAGCGGTAATTGCGAAAGTCTACGGTCCAAGCCTCGCGAACCCGATGGTTAATCCAGTTTATTGAGTTTTGTCGAGTTTTCACTGGGGAAGGAGGATGGAAGGAACTTTTGTAAGTAATTATTATAATTATCGTGGCAGGCAACTTTAAGTACCTTTCTTGCTCCGATAAATCGTTCCCCCTTTTCGCTCTCTTGTTTAATACCGGGGATACGATGGACCCGAGTCGCGTTAATTAACCGGTCCGTTGCCCGAAATTCTAGCCGAAAAAGTAAAATCGACTTTTGGCACCCTCGGTCGTAAATATCTTGACGGTCATTAGCCCTCCCTCGATATCCAATCCCATGGATTTTAGGTAATTTTCAACGTCGTCACGCGCCGCGCCAGGCGAGTCATTGAAAAATACAGAATGCATAGGTTCTACGTGGTTATGTAAATTTTTTCCCCCGTGCTATATTCGAACCAAGTTGAAATTCGTCGGCCAACCTTTGCGTCTGGGAGCAGGAAATTGGACACGTACAAACTGAACAGAAGTTACTGCGAGAGGTTTTTGGTCTGTGGTTACCTTCACAGGCCGATGTACGGGGAAACTCCAACGTTCGATAGACTGAAAAAAAGAGAAAAAGAGAAAAAAACATGATTTCCGAGCGATACGTGGGAGGACAACTTTGATTATCAACTAAGAGACTAGATGTTTGCTCGAATAAGCGTTGATCGATTCTGATTTATTTATTACTTGTCTCTGTATGATTATCAAAGTGAAAGGAAATGAAAATGAAAATTCCACGAGCGAAGAACTATCCCTCTAACCATCCTTTGGTAAAATGTTTAAAGAAGAAACCATTTCGAGGCAACCTCGTTGAACCTCTTCCCACGAGAGAGCAAGACAACTATGCTCTCTTCGTCTTGGTCGAAAGTCGGCAAACAGTACGAATTAATTATCATTCGTCGCATACTCGTCGCATACTGGAACGCAGCTATTCTCGCGAGCACATCCTCATCGGGGTGGAAGAGGGGGAAGAGGGGGAAGTAGGTGAACGTTAAATAATAAATCATCACCAGTCAAAGAAATGACACGTTTTTGAGAAACGTTATTTATCATTGAATACGCTGGGCGAAGAGGCATTAAGTGAAACGCGGCCGCAAATTTGATCCTTCAATTCGCTGTTCGAGATGATTCTCTCAAAATACAAACACAAATTTCACGTTTTACGGTAATTTTTTCATTGAGTTGATAATCAACTTCAGAAGGCGACTATTGTCCACGTCTGTCTTTCTCCAGAGAAGCAAGAAATTGCTTTCGCGTTAAGAGTTGTATTTAATTAAATTACGAAATCTCGAACAAGTCAAGATTGTTCTTGAAGCAATAGAATACATTATTCAGAAGATTGAAAGATTACCAAGGGTAGTTTCTTTCGTCTGAAATACGTCTAATATTTTAAAATTTCAACGCATGAAATTTAACTTGAGTCATGAAATTGCATTCATCGGAAAAAAACCCACCGGTTGGTAAAATCGGATTCAGATAAATTCTTTAATCCTCCGATGCCTTTTTAAGCGCGCGCCACCATCATTTCCCCCCCGTTGGAATTTCATTCTATCGTGCCTCATTTCGCATACGCACGGCCAACGTAGGACGAGAGTCAAAGGGTTCATTTCCAAAAACGAATCAAGACTACGCGATTCCTCGAGCAGCTATGGCATTCGCCCATCCTTTGTGCAACTTCTAGGAGTGCGCAAAGGGACGGCAGTTCAGTTCCAGTGGTATGCGCCCGACGAATGGCGTGCATTAATTGTCCATTGTTTTCCAGCCGTTCTGGAATGCTTTACATCGGCTTCTGTCGTCGCACCCGACTCGTTGATTAATATGTCCATACTTTCTCGCGCCTATGTGAACGCCGTGAAAAAAAGAGAAACAACGCCAGCATAATAAGGCATAATAGATTACATGCACTTCGAGCTTCTCCTCGAGCTTAATCAAAGCTTCCGTTCGATACAAGTTCACTCTTTCAAGGGAGAACCTTTCGAGAAAGAATATTCGATATCTCAGACGTGCCTGTATTTTTCTTGAAATTTGAGAAAACTGCAAAAAGAGTCGATTTGGCGGGCAACTTAAAATTAATAAAATATTCAAGGTGTAGTACTTCTTTAGTAAGGGAAATCATTTTCCAACGGGTAATTAAATTGTCAAATTATTATATTCACGGAGATGTGAATTTGCATAAAGAT
Source organism: Frieseomelitta varia (assembly GCF_011392965.1). Taxonomy (NCBI): domain Eukaryota; kingdom Metazoa; phylum Arthropoda; class Insecta; order Hymenoptera; family Apidae; genus Frieseomelitta; species Frieseomelitta varia. The sequence continues at coordinate 2,017,082 of NW_025110014.1, read as the reverse complement.
AAACTCATTAGCGCGTGCATGCAGGGAAGAAAGCTCATCAGCGAAATATTTAGCGATGGGTAGTTAAGTTTCATGGAGCTTTCGCAAGGAAGAATGCTCGTTTCTTCTTCCATCGTGATAGAGCGAAGCATGGGGAGCGCATACACAGTGTAGCGAGGTGGAAAACTTGTACGATGCGGGAAGGCAGAGAATAAAGGAAGTCTGCCGCATCGACGGCTACACGTGGATCCATACGTGGAAATTGGAAATGCTTTGCATAGTTGCCACAGGAGATTCACTCCTGGCTAGTTCGCGGACGATACGGTTTGATGGCGATTCCGAATGGGTGTTCGTTTCCCGGAAAATTGCGTAAATTCGGCGTGATTCAACATTCCTCGTGGTGTTGGTTTTATCCAATGAATTCTCGATGAGTCGAAGAAAAACAACCTCTCGCAGATATAAATCGTCTGGTTGCTGTCTGTGTCGCGATAATCACGCTTGAAACGTCCGTGCGGATTGACGAGATTGATTTACGATAATACAGTGGCTCGCGATAAAGTTTAAGCAGTCAATTATATATTGATAAAAAACAATTGATCCAACATTTTGTAAATGTAGTTCGAGGCAATTTGCGTTCCAACGCAAGGTTGACACGTGCACACAGAGATTGACGAATCTAAAGTACAATAATGCGAGGAATATACGTAACGTCACGTAGGTGAATCGGAAGATCCTTATCGTGCGTTGATACGAATTGTAGAATCTATGATGGCATCTCAGGAATCACACGGATGCCTTATGTATGCATAATACCTCCCAAAGGGTGCGGTTTGTTCGCCGGTGTGAAACAGCGGGAACAGAAATGTGGCGTGTTTCGTCGGTGATACTAATTCTTGCATGACACGACAGCTGCGAGGCGGGACGTGCAAGCGAGCTTGCCCTTGTCAGAAGACTAATTCTGCTTCCGAAACTTCTATGAATACTGAGAGCGTGTGCGGTGTAAAACTGTTCAGGCTAGAAGACGCGCAACATAGAATTAAATTTGCCGCTGAAGGGGAAAGAAACTGGATCAAACTTTCAAACTCTTCCAGAGGGGAGAGAGAAGAACAAACGGAGAAGGAGGGGGGGGGGGAGGGAAGGGAGGTAGCCGCGGTGTCTCGCGAGACACCGAAATTCTTTGAGAATTAACAATTCCCCTCCGGTTCCTCTGTGTTAAACTTTACATGGTTAAACAGACTAATCCTCAAACTCCGTCGAGTCGCGTGTTGTTACATTAACGTCGTCCTTGTTACTTTTAACATTGATAACAGCTTGGCAACTGTACACAGATAACGCGAATACGTTTGATGATACACAGGTTGATACTCCGTCGGAACAATATTGGGTTACCCCATTGTAAAGATATTGACCGGAATAATGCACGTCCCTGGCGAGCTTTCTAAGCGTCTCCGCGATACTTTTCAAAGGTAACTCTCTCTCTCTCTCTCTCTTTCTCTCTCTCTCTCTCTCTCTCTCTCTTCCTTTCAATAATACCATGCCAAATGATACGTACGAAAATGGTGGCGTAACGATTACGCGATACTGAGTGCTCAAAGCAGCATGATCGTTCCTGAACAAATTGTTGGAACGATTCCTTTTTATACGCCAGCTTTTCCCGAACGGAACGAAAGCGCAGCTAAACTTTGTGACGTTTCAGAAGAACGCGTCTCAGCAATCGGCGAACTCTTGCTGCTTGGCTTTTGTCTGGGAATATTAAAGCGGTGCAATTTTCGAAAAAGAAAGTAACAGGCTTACTCAGGGATATGGGGTGAACGAAGCGTGAAAACGGGATAGATGGTTTCCTTTTCTCTCCAGCCGCGGTAAATATTATAATAACGCTTAGAATCGCGGGATAAAAGAAAGAGAGTTATACAGAGGAATATTTAAATATAGTTAATACGGAATTATATTCAAAGGTAAAAGGATTCTACTTACGGCGATTTTATTACCATGTCGGGATGGTTTTTCATTGCTACTTTAGAAGAAGTCTTGTTAAGAATATGTGATACGGTCTCGTATTGTACAGTTACCTCTCACATGGTGCAAAGGACAGGCAAACACAAAGAAAATGGTATATTTAAATGGAGTAGCCAGGTCTCACCCTAGAAACAGATATCAGTATTTATAGAAAAGAGCGCATTGAAAAAGGGAAAGTTAAATATTTATACATTTTTCAGGAATGAGAAATATAAACTAACACTTTTATACTCGCATTTAGCTTATTTCTTGCTGCATACGGTTGCGTGCATGCATCAGAGAGCGAGCAAACAGATTAAAGCAATCCGTGATTCACGGATCATTAATTTTTTATCAAAGAAGATACTTCACGTTACATGTTCGTTTCAAAGGTGAAACCATGATAGAAAAAGGACGGTTACGATATAACAAGTGGTCGACGGTTGATTTATTCGTTTCAGTTGCTTCATAAAATTTAATTACGAGACGCGAAGAGCAGAACCGATTAGAGAGACATTATGCGCGACATTTTTAATAACATTGTTCATACATCGAAAGATAATAGTCTACATTCAAACAGAAATGCGCGTTTCTGCTTCACTGCGCAGGAATTGATCGATGAAACCGCGGCGCGCATTTGATTTCAATTTCGCCCACGTTTGGCGCCATTTCTATTCGAAAGCACGGGGATCGACTATCACCGGTAAGTTACGTACATAACATTCCATATTCCACCGTAATAGTCCCTATTTGCAAAATTACATTTCCACGAAATGCATTACAGCGTTTTCTTCGAAGGAAAGCACAGGAGCTTGGCGAACCAGTCGATTTATCATCATTTGTTACATTAATCCAACGCGGTGACACAATCGGGTCAACATAACCTCTCAGGTAATCGCGTCGATACTCGCGACAATTATGCTCATACGTCCGTCGCATTTATTTGCAAACCAGTTGTCACAAACGAGAAAAGAATTCAATCATCGTTATGCTTTACCTTCGTGTAACCACCAAAAACTTCGACGTTCACTCAATCCATCGTAGTAATTACAGCCGGGACGTTGTACAGTTTACCGCGTTAAGAAGCTTTTTACGCCGCGTAATTACCGCGGAGACCGTTGGCGGGCGCATCGGTATCGAATCTGTGTCGGTGTCGGTGTCGGTGATCCAGCCTGGAATTCCCAATAACCGTGGAGCGATAGTCCTTGCCGGCGAATTTGGATGCAGGTTGCGTCGTCGCAGGGAGAAGAAAAAAAAGCTTCAAGTTCGAGCGTCTCCAGGAAGTCCGAGGTTAGGCGCCTCTCTCGCATCAGTGGCACATATACAGAAGAGGTAGGCGTGGCACTCTCTGCTGGCCCGTTGGATGCTTGCGCGTGCACACCGAGAAACAGAGACAGAAGCTGCATACACGCGCGCGCACGTGTGTGTGTGTGTGATATAGGGAGAAACGCGAGAAAGCGACGAGGGCGCATCGGTGTGTACGGTATCCTCGAACGAGAAGCGAGGTTGCGTGGTAGAGTGGGACAGATTATGCGATGGATGCACGCTCGTAACGGAGACGGATAGATCGGAGGACAGAATACGAGATAGCGAGCGGGAAAGAGACGGTTCAACAGCAAAAAGCCTAAGGACGAGAAGGATAGGAAAATGATAAGAGAAATCAGGTACGAGAGAGACGAAGGGATGCCTGCGCGGTAATTGGTGAGAAAAAGACGAACAGAATTGAAAGAGGGACGATAGCGTGGTGTAAGGGAGAAACGGCGAGTGCCAGCGAGACGAGGAGGCGACTAGAAAAAGAAGATTTTCGTTCGTTGTTTACGGGAAAGAGAGGGAACTAACTTGAACGCACGGAAGGGGTGAGTTGGAAGAGCGAAAGAGAGGGGGTCGTAGTGAGCGAGACGAGATGGTGGTTTCAGTCACCGCCCGATCCTCGGCGCGCACGGTTTTCGAGTAGGTGTTCTTCTCGTCTTTCGTCGCGAGAATCGTCGATTAACGAGGTCGTTCAAAGAGTGGGCCACGCTGTGCGCCTATCGACTGTTTGCCGATGTGAATTTCGATACCAGCTGCTCTAAACTCCGCTGTCGTCGCCGATTTATCGAAGCTTGTTTTACTCATGGATCAGCTGCGCGACAAGTTTGAAAGAAAAGTGGTGTAATGATCGGTCGTTAACGATAGGCCGTGTTTTCAAGACTGTTTTATTTTCAATTTCAACAAACATTGTTGTTTCTCATTTCGAAGAAGGCTCACGCCTCGCGTGACAAATGTATCGAGTGCGAAACGTGAAATTTGATTGGTTTGCGCCGCGGTGAACGGTTATGACATAACCTACAACTTAACGTTCGCCATTGGTCGTGTATCGATATATCGATCAGAGTGATCAATATGTGACAGATCGTTGGCAAGTTAACCTCTCCGCAAACGATACTTTCACTCGTGTGTGAGAGAAGAACGAAAGGATTTTTCTAGTGCATATGGACCGAAACTTTTCTTTTTACGCTATTTGTCGGCACGGATGGGACATTTCTCTTCTTCTGCGCGCTCGTTCCAGGACACCGACAACGGTATTCGCCTTCTTCCACGGATTTTCCACGTCGATCTATCTCGGCGAAATGCAGAGGTTCTCCCGTCGGTGCAAGATGTCTAAACGAATTTAGGTAAGTCCAATTTCAACTTACATTATACGACCGACTGGATGACTAATGCGCGAAAAAAGTTATGAAACTCTGTTCGCGGATAGCGTACGATATCAGTTACGGAGTTTCTTTTAACAAATAGTCTCTTCTGTTATATTTTAGAAACTGAAGTATTATTTATAACATGATTTACGATATGTTACGATTACGGTCAAATTGTAAAATTTATATTTCGAAATATTGTCAGAGACTAGTATTTTTGTATGATTTAAAAACGAAAAATTGAAAGTCGCAATTTACGAAATATAAACAATAACAAAGGTTCTGCGACCGACATATACGCAGCATATTCGAGAGGGCTCAGTGAATCTACATTTTCCCAGAAACAAATCATAATATTCGTATTTACGTAATAGTTTTTGCTACGAGTCTTCGAGTCTTCATATCTCCAAGTCTGTATATTTTATTAAATTAATAAACACAGGTGAAAAAAGCGAGGAGAGCTCTAAATGCAGCTGCACATTCTGAAAACGAAAATATGTTTTTACGCTCGTGGTAGAAATAATTTTTCCCTGCCTCTGAAATGATTAAACTGAAACGAGCTCAGTTGGAAATATTATTTTTACAATTTCAAGCATACTGTTTGCCCTAATGGTAAAATATTATCTGTCTCGATAAATTCTTCAGTTGGAAATGTCACTGTTGTAACATCAAACGTGCTGCTTGTCGCGGTGTTAAAATACCATTTGTCTCAACAAAATTATGTTGTTAATTGTGTTTTTTCGTTTCTGCAAAATTTTTGCTTTCGTATTAAAATATTTCGCAGAGTAACATTGAAATTAAAAAATTCAACGAAAACAAATTCGCGCTCTCTTTTTCTTTTATCTTCAATTTGGAGATCGAACCACTTGAAGCCAAGATTCTGCATAGAAAAATGCATTACTATCGTACACGCAGTTATAATTGAATGAACTGTTGCGTTAAACGAGCGGATATAATATATTTCCTCTCCAAACATCTTCATCCTCGGCCCGTGATAACGATTAGAATTCCGGTCGGGGGCGTAGTGATCTCGTAACGTGATTTACACCGTTATTTCTTCATTACGAAATAATTGGCTTGGAGGAAAACTTACGTTGGAGGAACTCCGTTCAACCAACGAGCCTCGAATATTGCGATCGGCATAACGCTATACACGCTCTTTAACGTAATAAAATGACTGCTCTTCATTCCCTAATGGTGACTTTTATAAAACTGCTAGTTCCATTATTGCTTGCCAAACATAATAGCGTCCCATTATCCCGCGTATTTCTTGCTTAAACGTAGTATCGATATTTTCGTTGCCGCGTTACGCGATACTTAATTTCTGCGGGAACTACCGGTAAAAGGGAGCAAAGATGGGAAAAGGGGAGAGAAGCTGGTGGAAAAGAAAAAGGAAGGAGAAAAGAGAAAGAAGGGAGAAACAGGTACACAGAGAGACAAGAGAAACACGGTGTATCTGAAAGTGGAAACCAAGCGAAGGCGAAACGCTATTTCGCTAATGGAAAGTCAGATCCACAAATCGGCGATACAGTCGTTTTCATTTCTTTGTGTTTTAAGATCGTTCCAGCAGACTTTTCAATCCGGGTCAACTTGCATATTCGGTTTGGATCGATATCGAACCAGGTTGTGTAAGGGGCGGGGAAATTAAAATTGTTTCGACCAGTAGATGTATTGTCAAAAATGTTATCAATATTTCGCACGAGAAACTTCCCCCTTTTTTGCCTACCTTCATCTCATGCAAAATGCACGAGAAATAGAGTCTTGACTCGCGAAATATCCTCGTGATTGTAACACGTTACTCCTGGCGAAAGATCTCGATAGTTTCTTCCATTTTCCTAAAAAGTACGACACAAATCGCGTCTGAAATGTAGAAGCACCAGGTTTATCTTTATTCCTCTGTTTCTTTCTCGAATCGTGCGATTCTTGAAGAGATCCTTCAATCATTTTTTCTCGAGTAACGAGCATGTTTCTCCTGCTTGGGTAACAGACACTTTCCGCTGTCTCCGTTCGAGCGGAGAGCTCGCTGAAGGTCTTAATTAGCGAATCAAATGTGAGTACGTTAAAGCGCGACGGCTGGGATTCTCTGTGGTCTAGCCAGTGGTGTACGCCGGTTGCCGATAAAGTTGCAGTCAGGCTAAAAGCCACTTGACCCGTTTTTCCGCGAAACGAAACAATGTCCGGCTCGGTAAACTCCGAGAAAAAACACTCGGCTCAATGTAAATATTTTTCCGCATACCCTTTCTGCGACGCGACCGCCGAGCAATCGTGGTGGTTTCAACCACAGAGAGTTTGTCCCTCCCTCTCTGTGTATGCGGTTGCCAGTGTCGCTGGCAAACAGCCTGTTGACGTCTTGCGGTTCGATTTAAAGGTTGGTACGCGGGGGCAAATCCCGCGATTCCAGTGTTCCAAGGTGCTTTGAATACACAATCGTCGTGACAAATATGCGAGAAAGATGGAAAGTAGAACGAGCGAACGTGGAGGAACGAGTGAATTTCTGATACGGTTCCATTGTTTCGCGGCGCTTTCAATAGGCACGACGATCGGCGGCGACAAATATGCAAAGTAGAATGAATAAACGTAGAGTTTCTGGTCGAAGATTCTGAATGCGAGATTGAATTAACGAGAGTGGCGTTACGACGCGAGATTGAGTTTACTTTGCGCGTTGTTTCGGTTTCAGTTGTGCAACGATACTTTTTTTTTTTTGTACAATTTTACCCAATTACTTTGGAAACTCGTTTCAGAAGCTTTTCCTTTCTTTTTTCATAGATAGATAGTCTGGTTTTTAAATGGATAGATAGCTGGTTCGCGTCTCGTGGTTAACGATGGTCGATCAGATACGTCGATCGCGTGCAGTTCTGCAATTACAGATTGCAATAACCTGCAGGTTGTAGCTGCAGATGTTGCGAGTTTGCCGCGGTGGATTTTGCGCAGTCAAAGACACACCAGTTCTAGTAGATGGTGATTAACGTGCCGTACGTGTTCAGCTCGAGGTGTCTATCTCGTTTCGCCAATAGACATTAAATTGCGGCACAATAAGATCGATAACGCGTAGATAACGTGCGTACTGTGTCATCAGTCAGAGCTGAAGATTCCCAGTTTTGACGATAACGACACGCTTTAGCATTAGATAGTAAATTTTACAATAGTACATTCCTAAATTAAACATTAAATAATATTTTTATTTAAATATTATTTAAATATACAAATATTAAATATTACTGTTAAAAATGTATTTATTAATCTCGAAACAAAAATTCAGCCTCGCAATGAGAATTTTTCCTCTACACGAAAACTTTCTTTCGCTTTCGTTTTGCGCTTGTTCGTTGTAAGAATCGTAAAATCGATCGTCGATTCTCTCTTTTCGATTCGGAAATAATAATTCGAGCGATCCGTTGGACGAACGTCACGGACGATAATAAGCGCGACGTCGTGTGTACTGTTTTGAGCAGTGCAATCGGTCGACAGTTATTGGAAACATTTTGTTGTCGGGGTGAGAGGATTTGTTCCGTAGCTGATCTTAAATTCACCGAAGCACGTACGGTATTGTGTGCCATATTTGCAGATTTTGAGAACATACATACACACACACACACACATAGATACGCATGTATATGACGGAAGGAAATATCTCTCTGTTTTTCTCGTTGTACACCCGCGAGCCATTGAGAAACGAACAGGACCGTTTTTACTTGCTTCGCGACCAAGTAACTGTGACAAATGTATACCGCCATCCTGTGGATCGCTTCCGTTATTGTTTTGATATTTTTCTCCTCCTCTGTATAAGAGGAATGTTGATTCTCTCTCCGTTGTTTCTCAATCGTTGGAACGGAGAATCAAGAGCCAGAGCTCTCAGAGATTTAGCACGGCCGCGACGAGTCGACTCGTTCGTCCGTATTCCTTCGCGTTTTCTATAGAGAACTAAGTAATTCTGGCCGGAAGCTACAGCTTTTCCGACGGAAAGATAAAAGAGACGAGAAGGAGAAAGGGTCTCGAAGGAAATCCGCACACGCGGTGGTAGTACATGCACATATAGAGTGGATGAGGTCAAGTGGCGTCAAACAGGATGTCGCGAGAGAGAGAGAGAGAGAGAGAGAGAGAGAGAGAGAGAGAGAGACTGAGAAATTGGCCGGACAAACCGGATCGTCCTTCGGCTTGCTTCGGCGACCTTCAATTTTCTTCCCCCTTTCTCCTCATCCGTCCCGTCGGATAAGATCTTATTCCGCAGCGACCGCCAATCCACCGCCATTGTAAATTATTTCGGTTCGTTTCGGGTCGCGGATTGAAATGACGAAATTAGCCCGTATTATACTCTATCTCGGGGGCTGCTGCTGCTCAAGAGCGCAAGCTGTCACACTTCTTCGAAAGTTTCGCCGATAATCAGATCAAAAGCTCGTTAACTATTGAAAACTCTTGACACGCCGATAATGTCTCGCGTTTCGATCATCCCTCCCACCACCCTTTCCTCTCCCTTCGTCGATTTTTTTCCACCCCTTCCTCTTTCCTTCGCTCCGTGGCACCGAGAAGGGAGAGGGACGCGAGGAACGCCGAGATTTCAACTTTTCCGTCCGAGCCCGGGTGTAATTAAGGGTAACCAAACTCGCAAGTTTCTGCCGGCTCTTTGTCGAGAATAATGCCCTCGCAGACGGCGTACTTGAAATTGATCGACGACCACCACGTATTCCACGTCGAAAACGTATCGCGAAATCGTTCGCGTTGCACCCGCGACAGTTTTACAAAATGGCTTGGATTTTTCTGCTTTTGGTTACGCGCTCCTTTGTTCGATACACGCACGATATCACTTCGACTACTTTTCTTCGTCGCGAAATACATTTCACGGGGTTGGATAACGTACAGAGGAGGAGTTGCGAGAGAGAGAGAGAGAGAGAGAGAAGCGGTATTGTGGAAAAAAGCCTTGAGCAATTCCACGTTCTAATTAGAGCCCGCAATTTCTCCGGTCATAAACGCGCCCGGATAAAACTCCCGCGTACGACTCCGAGAGACTGCATACGAAATCAAATGCGAAACTAAAGGAGTCACGTTCGTAACATAAAACGAATGTACGACGTTGCTTCTTCCCGTACAATTACCGTGACTATCATCGTCGGAGTTACCTCGAAAACGCGAAATTCCACGAATTCGGGTTCCCGCGAATTGCGAAATTCTGCGAGCATCCGAGCAGCTGGAGAAACGAACGGAACGGATTCGAGCGGGATCATCCGGACGTCAGGCGTTCGTATTGCGGGCAATAATTTATACCGGCGTGAATTATGCATGACTTAGTGGCCGATAGATTATACATTGTAGCCCGGACCGCGTAAAACTCGGGCTACGAGAGTATAATTTTCGCCGAGCGTTCTCCCGCGGCTATTATCGGACATTAATTACCCGGCTTCGTAATTTTATCGTTTGCCTGTCGTTAATACGGGCACCCGCGCGTCTATTATTGTTCCATTAACGATCCGCAGCTGGGACAACAGCGGCGGCGGTTAATCAATGGACGAGTGTAATTCGATTTCTCCTCTACGTTCAAGCACTCGCGACAATTTTTTCGCGCGACAAGATCTGACGAAGTAGAGCGTAGAGCGAGATGTTATTGCGATTTTTACATTCGCAAGTTACACCTACATCTGACAGCTTTATGTCATCAATAGTGGGATTGCAAGCTATCGAGAGATTCATCGGACCTTGTGTGTCTCTAAATATGCCGTAAAAATATAAAAGCTGTAAAAATATAAAAATATAAAAGCTTAGAGTACCATAGAGTACAGAGCGTTGTAACGTTGGTGAAATTTCGACGCTCTATGTTTCTAACAGGATGATTGTCCCGCGACTAGTTCAATCTGTCACTGGCTCTCACATTATTCCACGGTTCTATAAAATGTTGTAATGTAATCGGTTTTGGCGACCTTAAATAAATACAGAACGAACGCAAACAATGAATTTTTCACGATGGTAGTACTCGCGATCGTATAGAATTCGCGAGAGTATATTACCTTTATACCTGTGACCTACTGGAAATTGATCAACATTCGCAAACACTTCACGTGGCCAACGAACGTCGAACACTTGCCTCCGCCGCGAATTTATAACATCATCGTGCCGGTAGTCCCGTTTCGACGGAATTTCATAAGCGTCTCGCGTACCACCCCCACCGGAGGACCACTCCTATGGAATTCTCATAACGACGGCCATAGCCACGTTGTGCGAGATTTTTACATACAGCGTTTTCTCGTTCATCCTCTCTTCTCTCAGTCTACTATTCCTAAGCTCTCGAGCAGACCTTTGATCGTATTGATAGTATACAGGGTGGGTCACCACACACTGCCATTTAAATTTACGCCATTACGCGTATATACTATTACGCGTAGCGAAAAATGTTTCAGATGAAGTTGAATGGTTTCTTGTAGGTGGACGTGTAGAGGACATATAAAGATCGTTAACGTTTTTTTAAATTGAATCATATATTTTTTATTGCATCAGTTGATGCATCTCGATATATTTTACGAAAAAGTATTAACCTTTTTATGTTAAAAAGTCGTTAGTTTAGGAGATATTTTAATTTTAATTTTGTAAAATTATCGTAAGAAAGACATGGAAGAAGAAGGATAGCATTCTTATATGTATACTGTCTTTTTCTTTCACGCAAATCCATTTAACTTCATCTGAAACATTTTTTGCTACGCGTAATAATAATGACGTAAATCTAGATGACAATATGTGGTGACCCACTCTGTATATGATCTGTTTTTTTTTAAATTGTGAAGCTTGTTACCAGTACTGATACATCATACGTAGCACATAACTGATGAAAACTGGCACCGAATATTTTCTCGACATGTGCCTAATATCTACACGAATTTTGTTCGTATGCCTCGCGGTATTGTTGGTCCATTTTACTTACACTTGCTCGTCGTTGTTCACAGATATAATTTTACGCATAATTCCGCGAAATTGGTTCTACGTACCGTTAATTACGATTCAACGTGCGGTCCCTATCATTTTAGAGTTAATTGCGCTTTGTCTGGCGATCTCGCGCGGTTTCTAAACACGTAGCCGCTTGAATGGATTACACGCCCCCTGTGTCACAGACACACGATCCAAATCAAATATGATTGTTTAACGCGAGACGGAACAGCCCGTTCTGTAAATGCGATTTCTGTGTGCCTGTTTGTTCGTAGATTCGTCCGCTGGGGCAACTTCGATTCAGCTTTCGCTTTCGATCGCTTCGATGTTCGTGTCCAAGATTTCGAACGTTAATTCGTTCTTTCGAGCAAATAGAAAAAGGAATATAGATAGATATGATAGATGAGGAAGAGAAAGAGAGAGAGAGAGAGAGAGAGAGAGAGAATATGTGTTTGCGTTTTGGGATTTAATTTACTGGGAAGTCAATATCACGAAAGGAGATGAGGCATGTCTCGTTGCGAACTGTAATTAGTTTATCAAGTATCATTACCTTCTGCTCGATGCGTACGCATTAATTTCGAACCGAAAGGTCGACAAAATTCAAGAGGAATATTTCGCAGTGCGAAATTATCCGCGGTGATTTCGGAATCGCGAATAAAACATAACGTTGAAACGTGCGTATAATAAGTTCGTGCAATTGTCCAATTTTGTACGAGAATGAAACTTGAATATAATAATAATGGCTACGAGAAAGTTCTTGTATTTTCCATTATTCGAATTTATTATCGTAGGATTCAATCGATTTCGATCAATTAAATTTCACGATAATTAACTAATTAAACTTCGTGAACGACTATAGAAATTTGACTTAATCGAGTAGAACTGAGATGTTGAAAGGCTTCGTTGAAAATGTGCTTCGTCGGGGAATAAGGGAATATATCGATTCTCTTGCCTTATTGGTGAACGTAAACGAAGCGGAGGACACGTTGTCAGAATAAGCAGTACTCGAAACGTTCCCCTTCGAACGCATCTAAACACTCACTCGACGGTAGCAAATCGTGCACTCGAAATTTCAATTTGCCCATTCACATGCTCCTCGGCAGAATCCAAACATAACCCGTGGAAACCGCGAGTGGCAGTCGGTACAACCACGGATCAAGCTTCCTACTGGAAGCTCTTCTGTATTAGGTTCCCCCGTGGCAAAAACCCATGGTGGGTCTCCAACAACTCTTAATCTCTTGGTAGCAGAGCTAATTAGCGAAAAAATCTTACACAAATTAACTTTGCAAGAAAGAAAGGAAAGTTATTTCTTTGTAGGAAAGAAATATATAAAAATCGAACAGACGATTCTTTGAAACAGAGCGGGCTAACTGGCGGCTACTTGCTCCTACTTTCTTGATCACTAGTGCTGCGAGGAAATTTCAATGCAGTGGAGGGGGGGTCAGGAAGGAAGGGGGAAAGGGCCCGCAGGCCGCCAGTTCGCTGACTTTTGCTTTAAAAAGTCCAATGAACTAGACTCTTACTTTGTAAAGTTAGGGCTTTATTTCTTTATCTATATAATATATAAACATATATTTATTATGTTAATGTTTATACAATATTGCTTTTCCTTTGGTATCTGGCACGCTCTTATTATAACTCCATCAAACATGTTACAACTTCTTGAAACTTCTCTCTTCTTTTGTTTCACACCATCAAATCATACATACACTCCTGTCTTTCTTAGGTCCTCTCTCCCATAACAGATGTCACCACGAAGCACAATCATATAGTGATTATAATGATATTATTATAATACTATAAATAAATAAATAAATAAATAAGAACTTTGTAACTTTAATAACTTTTTATAAATTATAATAAATTATATAATGAAGTTTATAGCAAAAATAGATAAATGTTTTCAACAAATGTTAGTTAAGGAATGAATAACTAATTCTAAAATGGAATCTATATATATATATCTCTATAAACAAGTAATCATGGCAATAACATACAAATGTACCAATATCCTAATATATTTGCTAAATATATTCACAGACTTCGCGAAAGCCATTAGTACATATACATTCCTTTCAACTTTTGCGATCAATTTTTCGAGCCTTCATCTTCGAGTTTCTCACGATCAAGCATCAAACACTCGTGTTTGATCGATCATACGATGACGTTAAATTTCCTCCAGTGGACTATACGTATTGGTTTGTCCATCGTACGACGCGTTTGTCGCGAAATTATTCGTCCCGGGTCGCATGGAACGGCCGGTGCTTATAGAAGGCGGTAATATTTTGGTTCTGAGCAGTGGCCGAGCGAGCTGTAGCGCAAGCAGACCAAAACGCTGCGGGAATGCCGGTGGTCCGGGGTCACGCTCGGGATTTATCGCCACGTACTTCTTACCAACGAGCCGCACATTTTGAGCGCGGCTCGTGCGCGCTATCGTTTCCGGTGTTCTTACCGGGGGCAACTTCTTGGCTCGGTATTTACAACAGCTCGCGTTGAGCGACGCGGAACGAAACACGGACGTGTGACCAAACTAACGCCACGTATTTTATATATCCTACATACACTTCTGCCACAATTTGTTCGTTCGTGTCGCGTTCGAGTTTATTACGTTGATTGATTCGTTTGGCGACCGATCGGACATAATAAAACCGGTCGCTTGAACGTTAATTAATTCGAATTTGTGATGGATATTGAGATATCAGAGATTACGTGATCGTTGAATTCGTCCTTGTGTTAACTGGCGATAAACGAGCGATGAAATGTTATACAAGCAAATATTAAACAAATGAAAGTAATATTTCGTTGTGCTTGTTGCAGAATAGTTTCGTTCGTATTCGTGATAGTATAAAAATAAATGATAAAAATTTCATTATTCGCGGTACAAGAAGTACAAGAGACAACGAATGTTAACAAGAGGCTTACATTCCCGCCTGATTAACATAAGTTGTAATAATTTGGAAGCGACCAACACACAACTAACGTGTACTCTTTTTAGTGCCACACTGTATCGAATAAAATGGCAAAATGCCATTTACGATAATAATATCAATTAAAACGAATAAAATTAAGTGCCAGCAAAGAACAAAAACAGCGCAGAACACAAGTACAAAGAAGAAAGGAATATTTTATATTTACATTTGATAGCTGTGCGACGCATTTCGCACGAAATCACCCTTTTCTCTAGCCATTATGCTTTAAGGACGGGATTGACGTGCGCGGCCCGAGTTGAGAAGTTGCTGAATATTTCAGCTGTCGGGCAACGATATTTCTAATTACTTAGAGGCACCGGGAAATCTCCTATGGAGTAACCGGTGGGTGCAACTTCGCTCTGGATTCGATGCAATACTAATGGATGCTTCGTCGCGTCGTGTAATATTTATTTGCGTATTTTCCTGCGGAACGTTGCAACTCTAACAGACCACGCCAAGAGTTCACTGTACACTCTGGATACTTGGTGTGTGTGTGTCCGATGCGAAAGGATGAGAAAAAGATCGGTCGGTTTGAATCGAGAGTGACAGGGATAGATCGCCGCGGTTTACGGAACAACATGCCGCGCACGCGGAACGGCGACAGAGTTTCGGTTTAGGTTAAACCCGTCAGGGTCGTAGCGACGTGTATTCGTCATAAAGCAATACAATTTCTGACCGAGTATAAAGCACTCGATCAAGTCTTAAATATTCGACACGTTTTCTCTCTCCCATTTTGCTTCTCGTAGATCCTTCAGTTTTTTGAATTGGACGACAGAGCTATAATGGTCTCAGAGTGGAACGCGATCGGTTTAATCGAACAGGCGTGAAGACGTAGTGGCGCTCGTGAGATTCTCGTAAACAGTCTCGAAGTTGGCGTAAACGAGACTGAAAATGCTCGCGAGGAGAAATAAAAACGGTGCCAGACGTTGCTCGGCCAACTCAACTGCTTGGTCAATTCCAGGCCAACTTCCGTTTGAACTCGCGCCCAGGAGGCTGCTTTCAGTGGAACTTCTGTCGGATTAAAATCTACCTTGATGATCCTTTCGCGTGTAGTAATAACTTTGCGAGTTATTTCGTAATTTCTTTCTTAGATACAAAGAACATTCGCCGATTATAAATAATTTGTTTGCACGGTGTTCAGGACAGTCACGACTGGTGTCAATCGTATGTTTCCTTATGTCCCTTAGGGTGGGAAATGAATAACTATAATAGATTTATTGTCAACTTAATTATTTGACTTCTACTATAATTTGTAACTTTTTTTTCTAACTTTGATCAATTGTTCTGATTTGTCATAACTGTTACGGCAAGGAACGTTAGTTGCTACCCGCTTCGCTAGTCGCTCTCTCGTCGTGCCTTTTACAGCCCCCGGAGAGATGTTTTAATGAATGAGACGTTATGTGGAATAAATACTTATATTTCAAGACTAATACAAAGTGGTTATAAACTGTATGTGTGATGTGTCGGGAGAGGGCACGCTAGCTCTCCTTGTGATTGACGCAGACAAGACGGTATTTGGACTGATATGTTGTAAATGAAAATGAATGTATAACTGACGCGGAGTCAGTCCTCTGACGGACTGCTTGTGACTCCTTGAGTGGTCTACGTGTGACTGTCGAATCGTCTGTTCGCTACGTGAATCTATGTCGCTTTTAGAATTGGTATGCGACTTTCTGGAGCAGGCCAAGGCGCCTAGACTAGGCTTTGTTTATGCCCTACCGAGTCTTTCCACATACCAGAGAAAGTGTCCTTAGGTGAGAGGTATGTTAGTACATCTGGCAATTCTCGGCAGGGCCGAGGCTTTGTAGGAATTGACCTGACTGACGCCTCGGAGGGTTCTGTTCTGCGCCAAAACAATAACTGTACAAAAAACTGCCTTTACTAATTAACTTCTTGATTATTGTCTTGATACTAATTTACTGTGACCACAGATTGACTAATCCCCAAGTCCTTTTTTTATAATAACTCTTGGATTACTCTTTCCAAAGGACTCTGTGGAGCGGAGAACATCTCAGGATTAATCAGGAAGTGTCAGAAAAAGTTCTCGAATTTTCCATTGCTAGCTCTTGAACGGTTATTTTGTGAAAACAATGTCGTCGCGTATTCTTCGAGTACGCACTTGCTATGACATGGTTATCCCTATGATGCGGAAGATCTCGTCGTACTTGAGGTTGATCCAAATTTACGGGGCGCCTTGTTTGGAGTTTCCTAAGTGATCAAATTCCTGATTTACCATACTGTGTTGGACTGGGTTACACATCCATTGGGTGTATACTGGGTCATAATTGACACATCTTGGCTCGCGACACACGATGAAATCGCTTGTTGAACTATTTAATCCATCAGTTCTCCATTCCTACTTTCAATTGTAGAAATTCCCATCTTGAACGTCGTTCCGAATTACCAGACATTGTCGAGCCACGCGTAGCGTAACACTAAGTAACAAAAATTCTTCGTTTCTGATTTTCCACGCAAGTTACTAAGATGCAGAGCTGTCTTGTTACACAATCACCAGCACGTGGTATCAATAGTATGGTGACAGTATCGCATGCACGACGCTAGCGTGAGCGAGGACAAAGCCAGGCAAGTAGATTAAGTCACGGAGGCGTGGCGTGTCAGACACCGTACGAAGCGGTTTGCTCTCCGCGGTTTTTCCGCTCGGAACAATCGTCAAATTCTCACGTACATACGTTACGTGCTAATTTAAGCAACCGTTGCTGCCGTCACGAAAGCTACGAATTTCCAGGGCTTTTGAGCGAGAATCGAGTTGAGAAAAAGGAGCGGCGGTACGCGGCGCGGCCTAGGTAAATTCAGAGAAACCGGTCCGGTGGAAGGAAGGACGAAGGCTGATAGCTCTCCTCAAGCTGGCGCGCGCCTTAGCTGAGCTCGTTCCGTCGTCTGATAATAATTCGTTTCACGTAGCTTAGTTTTCGTGGGCCGCGAATGGTAGAGTTCGGATTACTCGTCGAGCTCCTCGGGCCATATGCTTCCCGTGTTACGCTGCATACGTGGCGGCTTAAGCGTCTCCTACGCTACTTAGACCTTCGTTTCGCAGTTTCCGTCTTTTACTCCTCGGTCAGCGCACCCTCGAGTAACCCACCGTCGTCTGAGAAACTTTGCTGCCGTCACTTCTTAAACTCAGTCAAGGCGAGTTTAACTCGCCGTCCGGAAAAAAAAAAGAATTCCTTTCGTTCGCTTTCGCGAATAAATTACTTTACACTTCTCACATCGATGAAGTTCCACCTTGTTTGTTTGTTGGATGTATCGTTCTCTCTTCCACTTTATCGTTAAACTGGAGACGTTCGAAGATTTTACTTGTTCGTGTTAGTGCAAGAATATTGGCACATCTAGAAACAGGTTGGCATCGATCGTCCTGTCGATGCTTGAATTTATCGTTTCTAGATGACCTCTCGTCGACGTTTCTCGATTATTATTCTCTCTGGTTGTTCTTAAATCTCTTAAAACTGTCAATTTCAAATCAGTTTGTTATATTATTTAGCTTGAGTTTTCAATATCTCGTGTAAATGCTCGTACGTAAAAAAAATTGACACAAAGCGAAACAAACACGAAAGAGAGAGAGAGAGAGAGAGAGAGTATAAAAGTATACTAAAAGGAAGTATATTAAAAGCAGGGTCGACTCTCGACCATCCAAGGGGACCGAGTTTAGAGAGACAGACGCGAAAAATTTAATGGCAGACGGGTGAGAAATTAAAAATGCCTGGTCGTCTCTCGCCCCGGCGAATAATCTCGGAGAATGTGTTTCGTGCATCATGCAAGTGATCTTGCGATATTTCGGTCTTGTGCGCCACGGAGGGAGAAAAGAAAAAAGTTCGAGCTCGGCGGAACATGAGATTGCCAGGTTCGTTTTACGCGATGGATCATCCTTTGGGCGCTACATCCTAATTGGTCGAAGTAAATGCTCGGCTGATTTATTCACCGCGCCGTACCGTTAGTTACGATCGTGGTACCCGCATTAGGACGAAGTTTAAATATCGCCCGAACCGCGATTCTAATTAATTCCTTGTGAGATCGCGTATATAACATCTCTCTCTGAATTCGAAGCGTAAAGGGCAAATATGTTAAGCGTGGGTATAATGCTCAAGGAATTATAGTATCTCTCTGATACTATAATGTAGCGAGAATGAAAAGATGTCAACGAGCTTAGAAGGCTCGAGAAAGATCGTGATCTTTTGGTAACGTAATAAGACGTAGGAAAGTTTCCAACGCGAGGGGAAACAAATTTACCAGCTCTCTCTCTCTCTCTCTCTCTCTCTCTCTCTCTCTTTCTATTCACGGTCTATAAAACCTGTAAACGCAGCAGCTGCAGTTGTTAAATATTAGGGCCAACGGAGAAGAGAATCCTCGAACAAGTTAAGTAATTAAATTACGTTGCTCGTCACTCGTTGCTCCGTGATCGAATTCTTTCTCCCGGTTCTCCAACAATCTTCGTTAATTCGATTTACCTTACACGGTTCGACTTATCAAAAGCAACGGCGCGGTACACGGTCCATTTACCGGGAGGCCTGCTTGCAGCCTCGCTATTCCCCCGTGATATCTTTATTACGGTGGGCAGCGTGGAAGTTACGGCTAGTTAGTTAAACCTCAAACTCCATTACGTAGTCGAATGATGTTCGAAAAGGGTTGTTCGAGGGAGAAACGGGAGTGGGGTGGGGGATAAGGTTTTTGGCCGTAGAAACGTCGAACAAGAAGGTATCGCGTCGGATTGTCGCGAAGGATTTCTCTCATTTCCTTCATTCTCCGCCGATAATAATTCGGCCCGGTGGAAAGAGGAGGAGGAGGGGGTGGCGGCGACGAAGAAAATTCCTCGGGACGGGAAACCGAGAGACTAGCTCGCAAATATTGACCGTCTCTCGAAGTGGCGAAGAGAAGGACGAATTTCCTGCCCGAACAATACTTACCTCTCTGCTCGTCTCGCGAGTTCCTCTCCTCCCCCACGCGTTATCGTCGTCGGTGTTGTAACAAAAGGAGCCTCGCGACTCGTTTGTCGCTTCCCGACACCGCCGCGAGTAAGTCTCCGCGACGTGTTCTGCCACTTTGCGAACGAGCCTTTCATTTCCTGGCGAACCATCCTCCGCGAATCGCTCTCGTATCTTCGTCCGTTCTGTCTCGAAGCAATGTCTTTTTCGATTTTAAATTCGTTACATTTTTCTCGCAGTGTCGTGATGCCAATGATGATTTCGATTTCGTTGCTGCGATTCTATGTGGTTCGGTAGTTTGTAGCAGTGACTCGATCGAATTAGTTGATAACATCTTTAATTGTTTCGTCGAATGAGAAATATTTCATTGGCATCCTTCATCAGTCTATGGTTTAGCAATTATAACTTTTATAACGCTCTTTCCTCATTCTAGTCTGAATTTTTCTCGAGTTTTTAGGTGAATGGTAATTTTAAATTATCACTTTCCTCGACGTTGTATTATACTTCAGTTGTATTATGCTACTCTGTTTTTTAATCACATAGTTTTATAATCACAAGAGTAGCCTCCTGCTTATCCACTTTCACACAGATTCAAGCTTACATTTTACGCATCTATTAGTAGATTCTTCTCTCGACTTATTAACGCTTTAAAGATTTTCTCTGAAGTGTAGATTTTGTTCCAACCAGAGTTTGAAAACAGTTATAATATTGATTTCGGTGCTTGAAATAGTTATGAAAGATCGATTTGCGAGTGGAACGAGTATTTAGTCAGATATTCTCAAGTAGAATAAGCTCGAACGTCAGATAATCTCAAATAGAAGCAATCCGTATGTGGTCAGGCAGTCTCACGAGTAGAATAAATCCATCTATAGTCAGACAGTCGAAAATAGAACAAGCTCGTCCATAGTCAGACATTTGCAAGTAGAACGAGTTAGTTAACGTAGCATCGGAATAAATCATACAATCATATTCCATAGAGGAGTTGAATTCAACGCATTGTTGATTGTCTTCCTTTTTATTTGATTTCAGAATTAAATGTCCATTTCTTTTCCATTCTCAGCTTGTTAATTTTTGTTTCAATTTTGTACCAAGTCTTTCTTTTTCGGGAAGTCAACGATCTTTCATCCGTTAATTAAAACGAGAGCACAGTTAGTGCACCAAGTTCCAAGGGTCACGTCAGAGTCGAACCAAAATCTCTTTTTACCAATAAATCGCATCGAAATTACGAAATTTGTTCATCACGATTTCTCTCGATCTTTGACTATATATCACCTAAACTTAATATAGCGTCTAAACTCACTGGAATACGGACTGAAACTGCTCCGACAGATAATAGTAACGCGTAACGCGAGTTTCTCGATAAAACGAATCGCGAAGCGACGAATTTCGTATTTCTAAAAAAATACGCGAAGAGAAGTTCGCGACTGTGCGCGAACATTCGCGGAATATTGCCAATCATTTCGTAAATACTGTCTGTTCAGCTTGGTGTAGATTTTCGTTTCTCCTCCGTCGTTGTCGTCGTGTTGGTGGACGCGTCGATCTGCCTCGAATGCGCGAGAGGGATTCCACTCGGGCGTGAACTGACGATTTTCTGCGAACTCGGGGGAGGAAACCGGGGCACCGTATTATCTCCGTTATATTAACGCAAGCCGATTTCAAAGTTGAACGCGCGTCAACTGCCGGGATCTGCTGCACAGTTGCTCGCCGAACACGATTTAGGTCTGGCAAGTTCAGCTTCGTCCCGGTATAACCCCCCTCCCTTGATAAGACTAATGTAAGTTGAGTCACGTAGCCTCGCGACACATTGGGATATCTCTCGACGAGAGTGGTCTGCCACCGCCAGACTTTCGCCTCCCTCTCTGCGAACGTTCGTGCTGATGTATCGAGATATCGGTCGAGGTTTTGTTTGAAACCGTTAACAGGTATCTGTGTTTTCGCGCAGCGGCGTTGTATCGTGTTTCGGGAAACGAGGTCGCGACGTGACTTCGAATTCTTTCTCACGATAGAGATCAGAGGTGTATGTGGGGGAAAACGAGATGATATCTCGTAACGCGAGATATTCTCAACGTATGCGCGCTCGAGGGGATGTTGAAGGAATTTTGTTTCTTTCCCTTTCGGAAATTTCAATGAAAAATCTCGCAGATTATGAAGACACGACGAGGCAAGACGCAGTTTTTCTCCACAGTTAATTATGGTAATACGATAATAAATCACGCGTTGCTGTTCCCATCGATCGGGGATAATTTCTATTCAAACGTTGGATTAATGGATGGGAGTAATTGCTATTCAAATTATATTCGAATCCGTCAGTGGGTGTAATTATACGATTTTTTACAATTGTTATTAATCGTAACCTTGTCAAGATTTTAATGTTCCGTAACAGCGACGTATTGTTCGTTTTTTCAAACGAAATGAACATCTGCTTAATTCGGTGTGTTAATAAGCATTTTATTACGTTACACGCTCACCACCCCCTCTTATTGTTTCTCTTTAACGCGAAACAAACGAGAATGATCAATCAGTCAATTTTTTGACGCGTACATCGAATATCGCGTGTCTTTCGCAACCGGATGACAGGAGCAATTGGCAACAAATTGTTCGTCTTTTACCGCGAAACACACCAAATGTTTGTAATCACGAGATTGAATTTTGCAATTGTTCGGGGCAATTTTCGGCGTATCGAGATGTATCATTTCACATTGGATATAACATTGAAATCGTGGCCGGCCATGCGTCTGAAGTCATCGTCAATCCCCGTTCGTCCAATTATTTTGTTTTCGTCGGTTCGATTTTCACCCCATTCACCCAATAACACTTTCGAATAGCCCCCGACGGGACTTTTCACAAAAGCGAAAATTCCGTCTCTCTTTTCCTCTATCCCTCTTGATCGTTTACAGTTGAAAGGTATTTCACAGTTGAAAATTCCACTGCGAAACAAATGTGCTTAAAACCAGTGATTCAGTTCTAATACAATTCACTCGCACAATTATACGTGGATTGAGTAAAAAGTAATTTCCTATTCTATTGCAAAAAGTGAAACGAAATATGAATTCCTTTCATATTTTGAATGAAGTCTGTTAAACCAAATATGTGCCGTTCTGTTTGACGATCTTTTGAGACAAAACTGTTTTTGAGATAGAACCGTAATTCCGTAGAAAACTTTTGTACCACGCGTATTGACACTGCATCACGTCTATAAACGTCACAAATTTTTTAATTTCATTCATACCTTCAAGACTCTTTTCAATAACTTTCGACTAAACAAACAAACTCTTTCGTTTTAGTTACCCCAAGTATTGCCAAATCAGAATTATGCTAATATCGGGAGAATACGAAATTACTTTTTATTCGATCCAATAATTAGCGTCAATCGCATAGAATAGTTAGCAGGGACAAAAAAACAAAAAAAAACGAATGACCGCACTCCAGGATAGAAAGCGTTTCGATCGAGTTTCTCTTTCTCTCTCTCTCTCTCTCTCTGTTTCCGAATTCACTCGCCAACTATTCGACAAGCGTAATCATATTATTGGCCGGTTGCGGAATTGTTTGAAATGATCTCGGTTAGAAATCGTTGGAACGGCAAGCAGGAGATAGGGTTGCAACTGACGGATACACGGATCGAAAAGAGAGAAGTTTGGCGCAACAAAGTCCTTTAAACGGAATCACCGGCCGCCCAAACGAATCGCGTTCGATCAGTCATTCGGAAAGTTTTCGACTTGGCGAGCACTCTTCGGGGCTCGGCCCCGGCCAGACCGCGGTCCGATCTCATGATAGTTCCCCCCCCCCCCCGTCGTCGAGTTTCTCTCCTTGCAAGAGAGTGCATCCGGAATCGCGATAAAAACCGATGAAAGGGAGTCGATTGAAAGTAACCGATTTACAGTCCGAGCGGAGAATGGGATTCCAGTTTTAAATTGTCGGGTCGGGGAACGAAACTTTTGCTCGTTAGTTTCTTCACTCGCCGTTCCGTTTGTGTTGACTCCACGGTGGCTGCCACAGCTCCCGCGAATCATGGGGGCGCGACCGCAAAAATTCCTCCACGAAACTTCCACTCGCCGTTGCTCTCTTTTCCTCGGTCTGGCGGTGTTATCTCGATATCGAACGAGTAAAATTCAGTAAAAATCTGCGAGGCAGAGAATTTAGCTGAGAATCAGTATATTGTAGGAATCCGTTCGGTTCAATCCCGACAATTTTAATAATACCAGTAGAATATTTTACCTTACGTTGTTTAAAATAGATATAGATGTTGTTTAGTAACTCTCGGATAGCCGACTTAAATGAGCGACGCGTGGCTAAATTTTTGCTTAATTACTTGCTTTGCACTTAAATTTTTGGTACAGGATGTTACCTAGTAATTTGTTTATATTATTTTTATATAATGCTTCAGCTAAAATTTCCAGAAATATCTGTCTTTGAACTGTATTTTGCTTCTTTGCTACGCTCAAGTTCTGGGCCAACGGTGACCCGGTGTTACGCGAGGGTTGAAATAGGGATTAACAGAAGACTCGACTCGATTCTTATTATATTATATATTATATTATATATATATATTTATTATATATATATATTGTATACTCGATTTTCATTATATATTATATTAAACTCGACTCGATTCTCTCTCTAGTTCTTCGTTATCGAACGTTTCGAGTGCTGAACGTCCCTTGAAATTGTTATGCTAGGCTAGGCCTGGGATTATTTGTTTCAGCCCGTCTAGAACGTCAAATATTAGGGCATGATTGTGTTTGTGTGATGGATGAAGGTTTCAAAGGTGTATATCCTGAAGGAATCACAGACAGAATAGCGAAACGTCAGAGAGTACAGGTCGCGAGTCGTGAAAGGGTGCAGGTCATACAGACATACTAGAGATTATAATATTATAGCGAGTAACGAGTTGTGATTGTGTGAGAGCCTAAAATAATATCTTTTGCCACCAGTATCTGTTAATTCCTAAATTAATTAATAAACTTTGTTTACATTTATATTAAATATTTGTATTATTTTTACTTACAATATCATTATTATTACTACAAAGCATTAATTACGAGTGTTATTGTCACGGAACGTTAATTTCATCAACCTGTAATTGATCTCGAAGCTTTGACTTGTATCTTGACTTTGATCGTTGGTCCCGAATGAAGGTGTGCTTTGTACTTAGTACAATTTATTCCTTGTTCTCTTGTTGTTAATTGGGAATGTCAATCACTCGTCGGAAGTAAATGCGTATCTTTCGATCGCGATCTCAGCGACGAAATTATATTTAATAATTCCAGGTTATTTAATAAACATCGATGTCAAAGTTGTTTTCGTGGAAATGGTAAACCGGCTACGGTGGCGGTTAGCTTGGCAAGCTAATTAAAATTCAGGGAATGAAACATAGCGAACGGGACAGAGACAAACTCATAAGCAAATTGCTTCCGTAGCAAACGATCTTGTTAACGACGTTGTTGCCCGATTAAACGCATTTCCCTTTGCCCGTGTGTATGCGACTCTACCGGAAATTGCATTCTTACGTAAGCGACGAGTAAGGTCGAAGGACCGATTCGAAATAGAACGATCCCTCAGAATCGTTCACTCTCAAAATCATCGTCACGAATGTGAGCGATCGAACGTTTGGATTTTGCATGCTCTGCGTGAAAAATCTTACAAAAAAATTACGAAAATGAATACATCTATCGTTGTACGACATAAGGAGCGAAAAAATTCACACGTATCGAGAGATATTAAATAAAATAATTAAAACGATCGGCACTGTGTAATTAATAATGTCTAATTAATAAATTGAATTTGAGAAGTTCAAGACGTAGGATTACGATATCAACGATCTGTGATTGGCGTTCATCGCATAAATAAATATCCGCCAAGGAGAATCGGATCCGATTTGACCCGGTCCGATTTGATTTGAGAATCAGAACGAACGACCGATCTTCTATAATTGTCATTTCGATGGATAGGAGAGAGAGAGAGAGAGAGAGATGGAAAGAGCAGCCGGGGTAGCACAATGCAATTCGCATCCGATTGCATAACAAGCATCATATGCAGGAAGTGGCGTGGAGTTTCGCGGGTTCACGAGCGCCACGTGCAAGCACCGTATCGGAAATCTCGAGGAAGTGCTGCCTCTCTCTCTCTCTCTCTCTCTCTCTCTGTCTCTGTCCCTGCTGTTGGGATTCATTTCGAATGGAAATGGGATATCACGTGTCCGGGGCTGCATCATTGACAATCGGTTTACGTTGATTCCTGCTGGCTCTGTCCACCATTGGATGTTGCCAACATCGGCTAACCGAGCGATGTGTGCACAGCGGACGCTCAAATACTGTTACCGACAGCTTCCTCCTCCCCCTCCCGTCATATCCATAATTAGATATTAATTCCGGC
Organism: Frieseomelitta varia; assembly: GCF_011392965.1. Lineage (NCBI taxonomy): Eukaryota > Metazoa > Arthropoda > Insecta > Hymenoptera > Apidae > Frieseomelitta > Frieseomelitta varia. The sequence goes on along the minus strand of NW_025110014.1, from coordinate 1,991,255 downwards.
GCTGAATAATCTTTGTTGGTACATGGACGTTTCGATAACCGACTGTCTGGATCTGTTAACAGTCCCGATGTGATGAAGCGCGTCCGCGCGGTACCGATGTCCATTAGATACTAGTCTGTAGATAAGGTGTTAGTGTCAACTGCAATTCCCCGTAACAAGGGTACGGACAGAGTGCGGCTGGACGTCATCTCTACGTATCGAGCCAGGACATCGATTATTCTGGCAATTTGCGGAATTTTGCACTTTGATCCCGTCACCGGGATCTCTTGCTGAAGCCTTTTTAAATATATAAAATCTTCGAACTTATACCTCCATTTATTCGAATAATCCACTGCACTTGGCCAAAGATTGAGAAAAATTTACACCTAACTTGTATTTTCATTTGTTGAACAATTGATTGTCTTCGGTTGTGCTTGATTATATCTGAAATCGATGATTGAAAGACAAGTTCGAACCTACGGTTTCTACTTGCTGGCTACTTGATCGTACGTAATTTGATTTGCCTGTGATCAAATGAAACGTGTAGGTTTAAATATAATATAATATAAGTTTGTATATAAATTTACATCTCTCTTATATTTTCATTTGTTGAATAATTGACTCTGGTTGTACTTGATTATATCTCAAATCAAAGACAAATTCGAACCTTTAGTTTTATTTATTAATTACTTGAACGTTTACTCGATCATACTTAATTTTATTTGAACATGTATATATTTTACTATATATGTATATATATATTATACATATATATAATATATATTATATACTATATATATGTATATATTTTTTACTATTTATATATATACTTAATTTTATTTTATTTATCTGTATATATATATATATATATATGATCAAAAAAAGAATGTACATCCAACATTGTGCACAAAGAAATGAAACCGTGGTTGCGCCAATAACATTTCCACTCGAACGAACGTTCACATTGTGGCTCTCCTATAATATCGTAGTTTTTGCGGGTTGTCCAGCTGCCGAAATCTGTGGCAGATCGGTAAAAGCGTAGGCTCAGCCATCGAGACTCGAGAACATAGCAGCGTAATTGGAAAGTTGCCCGGTATTTGATGAAAGACTGGAACGTCTTTCTGGTCCTTTGATCGACGCTTCGGGAGCATCCAACTTGAAACGGGTTTTATCTGCTTGCTGTCCTTTTTCCTTAACCTGCCGGCGTTAACGCCGCCGAATCTTGTAACTGTTATTATATAATCGCAGCGAACCAAGCTCGTCGACCCGTCGCGAGATTCAAGCCGGTTGGCTGGAGTCGGTTTAATCTTTAATCGCGAGATCCTTATGTAAATTTCTCTACCTTTTGTAACGCTCTATCTTTTAATTTCACCTTTGTATCGAGATCTTTCTGCTCAATGGATCTGGAATTCTTCTGTGCTTGGCGTTAACTCGATATTAAAAAATAAAGGAAGGTGAAACGGAGATAGGAGAGATTTTTTGCTGCTGGAAGAAAGATCCTGCTGGGTAGAAGATTTTCCAAATTGTAAAAAAGGTCAGAGTGGATCTGAACGTTGAATTCCAATAGAAAGAAATTGTTATTACAAAGAAACTCGCGGAATAATTCAGAATACTTCGTAGAACGCGTTCGTTGAGAAGTGTAGACACTTTTGCAGTAAATTCGTCGATGAACACAACGAACACTCTTCTCACTCAGCGAACGTTACGTTAAAGGATTCGTTCGTTCGTAAAAGGAATTCCTCTCCTCTCGCAAGCTCCAGCGCGAAACAGCTCGACATGACGCCACTTTCGTTCACGATCCGTATACAGGCAATTAACAAATTAATTGCGAGCAGTTCCAGTCTGTTTTAGAGACGTGAGACGAGTAAACAGAAACGACGCGATTTCGTCGTTCGTTTAATTCAGAAGAATCGTATTCACGATCCTTGTGTTCGATGAACAATCGCCAGACGATTTTCGGAATGTTGCTCGGAACAACTGTTCCTCGACAAAAGGCAGCACGTCCGTTTGATACTGGTTTTACAAGATCGATAAGCGATTCACAATGGCCAGGCGAAAACGAATGCGTTGCCTTTGTCGGAACTGACGGAACGAACGAAACGAAAACACGGTGTTGATCCTTTCACCGGGTCTCGGCTCTCTGCTGTTTTGAACGTAGGCGAATTACCACTTCCGATATCGTATCACTCCGTAACTCTCTCCTCCGTCCTTCCCCCTCCGAATTTTTGATACTCGACTACGCGATTAAGCCCACGACGGCGAACAATAAAACTGGATCCTCGCTGGTGCGGTTGTTGGCGTCGGTTTGCGCTTGTTGCGAGATCGTGCAAGTTATGCACCGCTAACGCGGCTCTCGCTTTTGGACGTCGTCCAAATTTCTCGGATCGGTAACGGTTCGACGCTCGGTCCTCTCTTTTTCACCACCCGATTCCTCTTTCGATGAGTCATCGCGATCGAGAGACTGTACCGATCAGCGGAGAATAGGATTTTAAGAAAACTAAGGAAGAACGATGTAGAGGATTCAATTGAGGCTCGAGGAATTGTTTTTTTTTTCTTTTCTGATTGAAATAGTGGTTAATTTGTAGAATATATTTTTCGAAGTTTTGCTTTTACTTTTATTGAAACTTGTATTTGTACCAATTTGCTTCTGCCGGTTCGTACTACGTTGACTTGCACTACTTGCTCGCGTACATTGTTTTACGCTACTTAGCGATTGATGCTACTTGCTAAACTCGTACATCGTATTTCCTTGTATTAACTTGTATTATTGTACTTACTTACGTTGATTTGTATCTTTTATTTACTTATTTACATTGATTTATACGTGTAAATTATTTTTACATTCTTTTATATTCTTTTCTCGAATATATCCGCGTATATTTCCATATTTCGTTGTGTTTCGTGATATTTTTTTCGTCAAAATATCGCTATTATCTTTCGACTGCAACCCTCGGGGTCAGAGCCGTGAAACATCGTTCACTATATCCATCACAATGTCATTTTTGCAAATAGAAGTATCGATACCTTTTGATCCTTTTGAAATTCTGCCAACATCATTCACCCGGTGTGTCACGTAGACGATTTAGCGTAAATATTCCATCCAACAGATCCGCGAGACAGTAGTATTCAACGTGAAATATGTATAATACTTGCAAGAGTTAATTTTACATTTAACTTCACTGTTCAACCACCATTCATTCGAAGAAATCCCACAAAACATTTTAACAAAATTTCGAAACACACACCGTTGGTACGCAGCCTATCGCTAACGATCTCGTAAACCGTAATCTGTCAATATTCCGACAACATTTTACATTTCACTCTAATTCTTTATTACAGTATTTTACATTTTGCTCCAATTTTTTATTACAGTACTTTACATTTCACTCTTAATTTTTTACTTTGACACATTCTTTGCCAAGCATAGAACAACAACACCCAATTTCGGTCGGTCAAAGAAAGGAAAAAAATTTTTCAAACAGTTCGGCTCTGCGAATTTTTCAACAATATCCTATCCTATCTAATGTCTCGTTTGTTTCACATCTTCGCGAATCTTCGAATACAGAATACAGCGCCGGCTTTCAGTTCAGAAAAAGAAAATAGCAATTTCAATAGAAAAATTTCCTGCACGCAAAATCGAAACCGCGAGCGCCCGACGAACCGACAGATGAAACAGCAGCGATTAAAGAGTGGTCATTACGGCGGTCGATAGAAAAATGACACTCGGTAGCTCGCCGCGGCGTTAAATCGTCGCAGATTTCGCGGTACGCGCCCTTTCCAGCCACATCGCCTCCTCTGTTTCATTGTCGGATTCAAAGCTGGTTTTTATGCCAGTGTGGAATCAATAGAGCGAACCGGAGCGTATCGGATGAAACTCAGCGCGCATCGGTCTTTGAACCGTTCGACAAACGTTCGGTAACCACGGCACACAGTGTCGAAAGAGCCCGAGAAAATTCGGTCTCCCCCCCCCCTCCCCAATCGCGTTTTACATTCCTTTGACACCGATATGACTATCACGCTCAAGTCGTTGGAAACACAATGGCCGCGATAGTGTTCCGACACTTGGGTTGTTTTTGACGTTATAATGGCAAGCTTGTTTTAAATGTGAGTGGAATCTCGCGCCGTGATGTTTTCACCATATTTTCAACTCTCTCAGTTCTCTGTTGTTATAACTTTCGATATAGGCTGGTTTGTTGCTATTTTGTAGGTCGATTCGGTTCTTTGAGTTCTGTTGAGGCTCAAAGAACTCGTTGCGCAATTACGGTCGAAGGGCCATTCAAGTATGGCTTGAACCATTGAAGTGACGATGCTTCGTAAATAAATTGCTGGCAGATGATACGAAAAAAATTTGTCAAAGGATTAATTTATTTGACCAGTGCTTGCGTGTATATGAAGTTACGACTGTTTCTCTGAAACTCTTTGATTCTCTTACACTACACTGCGACTAAATTTGAATTGATCGAATTCATTGACACTCACGAGAGAACATACTGAAGTGTGTTGAATCATCATCGATTCTGCGATTAGAAAATATTTGGCACACGTATTTTTTTTTTATCGGCAATCGTCAATGTCGAAGGGATGAAAACTATCATGAAAGTTGGGGGTCTGGAAAATATTTTGTCAAATATCTCGGAAATTATTAGACATACATTTTGTGTAAATTGATAAAATCAGTGTTCTTTTTTTTTTGAACGACGAATGTAACGATGTGTAGAAAAATCATTCTTCCTCTCACAATTCGACTTAGTGTATGACTGAAATGCCCTCTTCTGCTTTCACATTCATCACGTCCTTAACGCATTCCCTTTTGGAAGAGAGAGTAAGTTCACGCGAGAGCGAGTGAATTCTGTTCTGATCCTTCGATTTCCACCCTGCGATGTTGAGAACTGTTAAGAACCCGTCGTTATCGTATCGTACTTGAAATTTACGATGAAATTTACGACAAGGGCAATGCTATTGAAAGAACTGACACTAACTTCGAGCAAAGTGAAACGAAATGATTGATACGTACCACTGCCGATAGGTGATTTTTCAAAAATAACTACTCTCTGTCATGATAAATTTGCCTTGACGACTTTCACAATTCCCCTTTAAACTCGTGTATTCGATACTAAGCTAGAGCTATTGATCAGAGCATTCGGTCGTCGTACTCGTTCATAATTAACGAGGACGATGATCGTCCGCGAAATTGGCCGATGTTCCGGCCACGTGGTCGTTCGTCGAATGTGATTAGCGCGCGCGATAAGCAAATACCTTGGTCAGGATACGATTAGAGGGAGGTTTCGAAATGGATACGTCACACAACGGTACGCTCCGCTCCTCGCCGGTTGTGTGAAACGATCCGAGAGGTTTGAACCCGAAGAAGAAACAAACTCGAATTTTAATTAAGGCATGCGGAAAGAAAGATAGCGGGACACGACGGGGGTGTATGTACGAGTACTCTGGAAATTGAACAAGCGGAAACGTCAAGATAAAAGAGTTCAGAATTGGAATTGGAAGCGAGGTGGGTGGAAGGGGGTGGGAGAAAAAAAAAGAATACGAGATAAGATATTGATTTCTCTCGGCGGGTTTCGGTTGCATACGACCGGTCTCTCGCTCTCCGATTTTTCTCCCGTCCTTCTCGCGCCCGTGGACTTTATTTCGCGGTAATGCGTTTGTCGATCGCCGGTTTCGCGAGTGACGAACCGCAAGGAGATTCAAAGTCGGTGCGTATTAGTAGGGCGAACGAGCCACTCTGTTTTTTTTTTTTTTTCATTACTTGTCAGATCAATCATTCGAAACTGGAATTTTCGATCGATTGATTCAGAGAAAGATTTGTCCGATGATTTACGCAAAAGAAAAAAAAAAAATATTGTGCAAATTTCTTACACTGACGATGATTAACTAGTTCCATTCTTTCCATTGGTTTGTTTATTTTACTTTCGGCCAACGAGAGAGAGAGAGAGAGAGAGAGAGAGAGAAAGAGAGAGAGAGAGAGAAATAAACTCATTTCATCGATGGATCGGCATGCTTTCCGCCGATTCTGAAGTACACAATTCTAATTAATTTGCAATCGAGTTACACGTTTGCAGTCGCGAATATAATTGCCTCCGGGTGTCGTTAATATTTCAGTTTGTACTTCATTACGTCGCCTACATTCCCTCGAGCATAATTTTCCACTTTGATCTGAAACTGAAGTAATTCTTAAAAACTCGAATTGGCTGATTTATCTCGTAACGTCGTCGGCACTCGCCGAAATGATTTCCCGCGTTGCCTCGAGAGAAAAGAAAAAGAAAAAAAAGAAAAAAAGAAGAAGAACCATTTCACCTGATTTTCCTTCTCCCCCCCGTGTAAATGCATTAAACGCGAAAAGTCTGCGGCCGGAGACGTTCGTTCGTCCGGTGGAGAAAATCGCACGCCTAACGAGCAGAAATCGTACGCTGACCGGCTCACAGGAAATGACAGAGAAATGAAGTCGGACAATCGGTGGACGAATCGGTTCGAAGCCCCCTCTGTGATTAACAGCTTTGGAACGGATCACCCAGGGATCACGGCCCGGCCGTGTCCAATTCGCGAAATAATCTTTTTTCGGCCGTTCGTAATTATTCAATGCGATCGTTTCGAACCGGCCTGGCGAAATCACTGTAATCGGCGACCCAATCGGCCAAATGAAAGATTCCGCGTTTTAATTCAACGTAGAATTTCCGCCAACTGCCATTTCATTGTGCGTGTGTACGTGACTCCCCTTCGGCGGCAGCACGTTGAACTCCATCGATTAGAAGTTCACATTGTGAGGAAAGGAGGGTTTTTAAAATTATTAAGATTTACACAACCTACGAATTGCATTGACGTTGGAGTTCAAGTTTGTGAACTCAGGACGATCGATTTATTTATTTATTTATTTATTTATTTTTTTGGTAAATTTGGAAGAACCAATCTTCCCTGATATTACATTTTAGAAACTAGATAGAACAAGAAGCAACGTATGAAGTCATTTCATTTTTTAACAAAAAATTTTTACTTGTCATTGAATTGACATCAATGACAGAATGTTTAAGAGCCAGTATAATTGTCATTCCAGATTAGCTGGTATCGAGAAACTAAAACTTCTCCGTTTCCTTACTTCTGACGTTTCATTTTTTAAATTCTTCAAGTCATAGTTGTGTTCTCGAGAGAGTTATAGAGAGTATCGAGTCGTGAGAGCGTGCAGGTCTCGCGAGAACTTAATATCTCTTTGTCATCGTCGTACTCAGGACTTGTTCAGCTTTCTTCGATTCCTAGATTAATGAACTTTACATTTTCGTTACAAATCACGTGGGTTTAAAATTAAATTTTGTTTAAATTTTTCTACAAAATATTCGAGATAAATTCGAGAGTACCGAATTCCTGTACCCCCTATAAAATTCAGATTTCATCGCGAAATTTTGTATATTGAAGCGTTATAAATTAGGGAATTGTTCGATAAAAGTATCTTGGACACGCGAAAAGGAGAAGAGAAAACATCTTTCATACAAAGATATACAACGATACGATGCGTAGCTTTCAAGGTGAAAGAAATTCTCCATGTATTACTCTGGACTTTTGCAATCAGAAAGAAAGAGACTCGATGCTGGTTCGAGCCTTTCGGGTGAAATTACGGTGGCGTATACAATTGGCCTGCGGATTTATGGCAGGCCCCTGATGAAACCTGGCGGTATGAACCTTTCTCGACGTTTAATCGTAACGGAGAGTCTACGTACGATCGAGCGGAGGAGATACGTCGTCGTAGATACGGCAATTGGCTTTTAGATTGCGTACCAGAGACAGGGTAGTTACGTTAACGGCATCATAAACAGCGATTTAATGGTGATACCGTTCCAGACTAGCTCGAACGAACGGTTTGATGAACTCATAGACACGGTTCCGGTGTTTAATGCCGAAACTATCGATCAGTATCGTGTTAAACAATAGTTCGCCCCTTTGAGAAGGAAGAAACTAAAACTAGGATGGGCCAGAAATCACTTCCTGCTAAAATAAATTCGTAATTTTTTAATTATTTTTTATTGATTTGCGAACGCTCTGGCGGTCAACATTTGAAAGAAACAATTTCTAAAGTTAATAATGAAGAAAATCATGTTTGAACTTATTTAATTTAAAATTAATAAAATTAGCTTTTCCTTATATTTTGATGCTTTATTAACAAAAATTGTGGTGGCAAGAAACTTTTGGCTCACCTGATGCAAGTTAGAAGTTGCACTTCATGAACATGCTTCATAAAGTTGCTGTTAGCAGTGTTAAACGATTAAAAAGCTATTTCGTTATTTTTCAAAAGAACGTTAGGTTGCGGTCTATGGTTCCTTCGTGATGAGTAGAATACAATACAAAAAAAAAAAAAAGAAAAAAGTTGACCTTGAAATTCAAGGATACGGACAGACTTTTCTCTCCACCCTGCACGTGATCACGTAGACGTTTATTAGAGCGGCTCAACGAGTAAGAACTGCCACGAAATTTACTCTTGAAGTTCCGATCAAAACTGCAAGCGGTGTATTCATCAAGCTCGCGACTCGGTAAAAAGCGCGTTGCACGAGATTTTCCAAGTTTGTTCAATTACAACGGCGTTTCAGCCAACGAATCGACGTTTCGTCCCCGAAAAATTATAACGTTTGTCGCAGGGCACGGCAAGTTCCAAAGATTTTCCGATAGTTGGCCGTTGCAACGAGACCCTCGGCTCGAAGTTGACCGATTAATTAGAGCAGCGTGCAGGATCGAGGGTCGGTGGAAATGTTTATTACGTGTCCGCGCGCGTGCGACGTGGAATCGAATGTCGTTAGGGGTGGGGGGAGGGGGTGGGAGGCCGATGTTATTTCCATGAACGAAGAATAATGGGAAGATCGCCGAGCTTGCAGAAACCGGCCAGATGAGCTACTGGCTTTGCGAAATCATGAAGACGAATCGAGGCGAGCGAATCGTGCGCCATCGTTGTCAACGTGAAGAAATTTCTCTCTTTCTTTCTCTCTCTCTCTCTCTCTTTCTCTTTCTCTTCGTGAACCGTCGTACGATTAGAAATGGAACCTGTCTCTCCGTTGGAAGTCCCGCTCATTGGAAAGAATTTGTATTTATCGCTCGAAATATTGCGCAAGGATGTAATTAAGAAGTTACTCAGGCTTTCCATGTCTCCTCTCAACCCCTTTGCTCTGGCAACTGGTTCGCGGACCATAACGAGTGACCGAACCGTAATTCGTCGCTTTCTTTTTCGTTTGAACTCGTCGGTCCATAACGCGTGATCGTACAGTAATTCGTCGCTTTCTTATTCTTTTGAACTCGTCGGTGTGACATCACTGGATAGAAACTATTAAGAAGTAATAAACTTGTCATTTGTTTTGTTTGGGTTGCATTTAAATATACTTGAAACTGAGAAAACGTTGCAATTTGAGACGAAAATTTCTCGGCGTGCGTGGCACGTCATTCCAGCGCAAGGGGTTAACTATCGACGATTAAAGTATAATATAATATTAAAGTATAATATAAAATTAAAGTATAATATGCTATATATAATATAGTATGTGTATATAGCAACGTAACGAAAGAACGATCTCTAAACAAAATTAACCCTTTGCGCTGGCAACTGATTGCGGACCATAACGAGTGACCGAATCGTATACAATAATTTGTCGCTTTCTTTTCCTTTTGAACTCGTCGATATGATATCATTGGATAGAAATTATTAATAAGTAATAAACTCGTCATTTGTTTTGCCTGAGTTGCATTTAAACATACTTAAAACTGAGAAAATGTTGCAATTTGGAATAAAAAGTTCTCGACGTACGTGGCACGTCATTCCAGCGCAAGAGACTAAAGTTTGTTATCTCGGTCGTGAACCTTTGCGTGAAATTAAGTGAAAAATAGGAGAAAATTAATTGAATCTTCTACCCCTTCTTCTAATCTAAGTAATTTCAAGAATTCATTTCAAGAATAGGAACGACAAAGTTAAGAGATATTGAGTCACGCGAATAACCGCCAGACCGTCGCGAATGGTGATCGTACCACACATTGTAAATAAATCGGTAGTAAGTTGTGAACACGCTGCAGAGTCTCAGTCAGAGACGCGGAGGACTAGAGTGTTCGGTTCTTTGAGAAGTTTACGGGAACATAACGTGAGAATGGTAACGCTCATGGCCGGCCATTCCGGGCGATAAATTTCACCGTGAACGCACCATCTCGGTGAGAACACGTCGCCAGCCATCGGTACCCTCTTATCTGTGGCTGCTGGCTGAAGAAAGAAAGCGAAAGTAACGTCACGTGAAAATGACACGTCATGACGACGAAAGTAGGACGTTTCACAGTCGATTTCCACCACGAATCTTAGCCACTCGCGAACCTTAAAGAATCAGGCGATCATCGTTGATCAAACGTACTTGCAAGGGACATTCGCGAAATTTTTACTGCTGATGGGGACTTTTGCGTTCGAGAAGTGTTTCTATCAGCTGGGAAGATATTCCCGCGATTTTCTATGAATAAGAATATATGTATATGTAGATAGGAAGGAGTGAAGTGTGTTCAAGGAGTGAGAAGCCCATTATCGCAGGTTATGAACGAGATACTCTAGATTGTGACGTAGGGTTTCACGGCAGCCAGGAGAGTTCGCGAGAGAAAGGAGAAACGGCAAAACGGCAGAAATTCCTCGTCGAAGAGTAATATAGTTATTGCCATCGATATTTGTAACATTAACAGAATTGGGAAAGCGATCTCGACTACATATTCATCGGGGAAAAATTCCATTGCAGAGGATTTGTAATATCGAACGTTTGATTAAATCGCACTTTCCCGCGAGAAAAATCGCGCATTGTACCTGAATCCCCTCCTGCAGCCACGTCCTCTTTGCATTTTCCAGCGGATTTACGTTTTAATTAAGATCCGTGGCTTTTGTTAACTCTCAACTTTCTTTCTCATCGACGTACGTGCGTTTCAATCCTTTATGAACGTTGATGCACGGCGTATAACGAGTAACCGAATGGTTTAAGAGTCGGACGAACGGTTTAGTCACCGGATATCGGATTCTACACGCTTGTGAAACACAGGTGCAGGCCATCGTTGCTCGGTTACATGGGACGCGTGATTGTAACAACACCTACACCAGCGCGTTAACCATTAAATCGTGTCGCCAACGAGCGTGCGGAGCTCGTGTAATTGAAGTTGCCAGCACGCGAGTGCTTAGAGTGCGTACTGTTCTTGCCGATAGTATTTTGTACACGCGGCCAATATCGTACTTCATCCAAATAATTGTTAACCACGTTGCAATGAAGAATTTATTGCCAATGAATCGTGGCGTCAAAGATTTCTAATTCTTCTTCCACGGAGTAAGCAGTGTTCAGCAACTTAACTAATTCTGGAACTACCGACGACTAAAGTGTAGGATTTCAGATCAGAGAAATTGAAGTAAAAAAAGAAAGAAGCTTTCGAACATTTTGCGAGAGATCGTTCCAAAACTTTATCTATGAAAATGCATTTGCAACTGTAAAATTTACAAATAAAAATTACGGGTTCTTGCTTCTCGCATCTTCTCTTGGTTCTTCGATTTTCTTCATACAGCGATGATGAATGATTTTTTTTTTTTTTTTTGGTCGCTTTCAGTCAATAGTAAACGACGGTTGATTCGTCGACTTGTCCGCTTAGGAGCCGAACGTAAAAATAAATGTCGGTGTATCGGATTGGCGGGCGGTTCCAGCTCGCCGGGACTCGTGAATTAGGCATTGCAAAACAATTCGTGGTTCGCTACGGTACGTGGCTCTTCCCCTCCGAATTTCCCACCGCAGCTGGGAAATTTGGAACCGCGAGGGCAATTAACTGTCTCCCCGAATAACAATAAGATAACAGCGTCGGGGGGGGGGGGATGGAATGGGGAATTCAGTGCTGTTGCTTCGCAGCGAACAACGCTGTAACTATCTGTATTACAACGTAGGCTTCTTGCTCGTATTCTATTACGTCCTGTAATTAAGACTCATACGTATATTGAGTTGTTCGTGTACCAGACCGTTGTAATTGAATCAGCGAGTGCGGTTCAACGAGAATAAAAGGCGTATCGTTTAATAACGATAAAAGTTCACTTCGACATGCTTGTGAGATACGATTTGGAATGGTGTTTTTAATTTTCCCTTGCACGCTTTCGCGTTCGTTTCGCGAATATAATCCGATAATGCAATCGAGTAATGGTCGTGTTTCGACATGGAGATGTTTGAACGTTTTTATAGAACGTGCGCAATATAAAGGGTGGTTTTAGCCCTTTTAGTATCGCCGAAAAAAAAAGTAATCCCGAAATGCACTGAAGTAATGTAGTTTGGCGAAGGGGAGAAAAAAAATGATAAAAGTTTCATTTTGAAACTGAGCTGAAAATTACAAACTTGCCGAAAGGAATAAAGCCACTCTATATTTCAAAAGATTAGTAAATAATGATTCCATGATGCACATAGCATACAACAAGTATCTATATTGACTCATCTACGACGATATGTCGTTATTCGGTACTAAAAGAGTTAAATTTGATCGAGACATAATCGCGACAATCGTGTTTCGATGTAGTGGCATTGAAATTTTGAAATGTTTCGATTTCATAAATTTTCGTTTGGATTATTTAATTTAATAGTTCGTACGACAACGATATTCAAAGATATTCAATTCATATCGAGTAACAAATAACAAAAAGTGATCTAGGGACATTTCAATTTTAAGTTGGAGGTGATCAACGGAGCGTGTGATTCGTCGATGGCGCGCTGCAAGAATCAAGAAAGTAATAGTCGGTGATCTGACAGATGCATTTGGGGGCAAGCATAGTCTCTCGCAGACAATGGGGCTTACCGGGTGAAGAAGCGGTTTCCTAGATTTGTACCGATTAAAACTGTCCTACTTTCGCGACGTCGCGTCGTGTTTCTCATTGTGTCGTGATCTTCAAAAGCTGGCTGATCGATCACAGTCGACGTCCAAATTAAAATTTTCCACCTCCCTCACCTGACTGTCTTCGTTTTTTATCAGCGACGCTCGAAGAAGAGAATTTTCCACCATGATCTGATTAATGAAAGTTTGTCAAAGCTTTGTTCTTAACGCATGATTCATCACAACAGCATTAGAGCAAATGTTATTATTTCTGAGAGGTAACATTTAGGGCTTCTACCGTATCGATGTCAGATGGTGCACGTTTCAATTTTCGTGGAAAATAAAAAATAGAACATAAACAGAATATTTTATAGTATTATCTGAATTTCACGTAATTGTAAACTTATCTTCAAATAAGGTTTTCAATAGTTTCATTAGACGTATCAAAAATTAGAACACGCGGCATAAATAATAACTAATAAAAATAATAAATTACAACCAGTCATAACTACTAAATTCATCGTTCAACACAATCCTAATCCATATGAATTGAATCTGAATAAAAGTTTATTATTTCAAGCTGAGAAGATTATTCGACAATTATTTAAATTCATCATTCAGCGCAATCCTGTCCCAGAAGAATTGAATCTAAATTATTCCTGGTCACAATATTACCATTTCAAATTGAGATCATCATTCAGTAACTATTAAATGCATCATTCAACACGATCCTGTTACAAACGAATTGAATTTGTTCTCTGAATTATTCCCAAGACTATTTCAAGTTAAGAAGAATTAATTCGACAACTATTAAATTCTCCATTCAACACGAATTCAATCTGAATTATTCTTCGGTACTATTTAAATTGAGATCATTCGAACGCCTCGCCACAAGTTCACGACATTCAAGCGTCAAACGCGAGGAATGTACGCGCGTTTCGATCGTGTAACTGCGGCCACAAAAATTTTGAAGTGCATGGGTAAAGCATGGGTGGTCGCATTAACAAAAAACTTTGTCGGTCGCAGTTGTCAAACCTGAAGAATCACGGCTCGGGTATTTTTCTCCCTCCTCATTTTTGTCTTTTTTTTTTTTTTTTATTTTTGTTTTTAGTCCACGCGTAACGAATAAATGGAGCATTGTGTCAGAACGGTGGCAATTATTTCCACCGTTTTGGGATACAAGATCGAACAGCCGGCACGGCTTGTATACAACCGGGGTTGCTTTTGTACGCAGGATCGTTTAAACTCGATATATTTGGATCCGACTCAATAAAGATCTCAGCCGCGATGTTACCGCGAGATAAATGTTGTACCAAAATTACAGTCGCAGCTGACCTCGTCCCGAAAGTGCAATATATTTTGCGAGCTTCGGCCAACACGCCGAAACGGTGTACCCTGCTATCCGGACACGATTGCACCGGCCGCCAGTGTGCCGGCTGGATATTGTGCGAATCAAATTGCTTTTCGCCTTGCCCTCTTCCGTCGGTGAAATTTGCCCCCTTCTTCCGTGTGTCGCGCGTCCTGCCATTCGCCGCGTTGAATCTATCAAAGATCGTTTCTTTTTCAACGACACAACCCCCGAATTCTCTCGTCGCTTGACAATTATTCAAAATTTAGTCTTACAATTAGAGGCTAACATACACGCAATGAGCGACGAGTGATGAAGATAGATTGCTCGCGACGTGTATAATAATTAAAAGTGCCTTTCAAGTGGAAAGAAGTAATGGCGAGATAGTTGCGGAAAGTTCCAAGGTTTCAATGCGATTTTAAAGAGACCGCGATTTGAAATTGTTAGAAATACATGTCGGTAATTACGTCTGGAGAGATGGTGTACGTGTACATATGACAATGAGCGCGTAAAAAGAGTGAGAAAGCGAAGAAAGAGGTCTATAAATCACGGCTGCAGTCTGTCATCAGAACACAGACCAGTATAGCAGAAAATATAAGAGAGACCAGTATAACAGACCAGATCAGATCAGTTCGGTATAACGGTATAGGATTAGTATAGAACAGAATAGCAGTTTATAAAAGTCATAGAATGGTAAAAAAACCGTTGTCCGTAAAAGTAAAATCGTTCGATGTAAAACTGAAAAGTAAAAAAGTTGCGCGTGCTGTCCGTTCTATAGTACTTATAAGTTATATTATTTGTTTTATTTTCTTTCTGTACTGTAGCACGTGTTTCTACGTGAAATATATATTAGTTAGCAGGTTGTCAATCAGCGTCGTCTTAAAACTGGCTCCAAAATTGTAAATTAAGAGTAAAAACTCCACAGAAATAATGAAACTAAGCGGACGCTTTCCTTCGCGGCATTCGTAAATGCTATAAACGCGCGGTGAGAATCGAAAGCAGCGGGAAGGAAAGAGGGAAATTCGCCTACAAAGGGCTGCTGGAAACGAACTCAACAGTTCGACAGATGCCCGTTAAAGAGGAAGTGTCTTGCATGAAACACGAGCAGCATGAAATATTCAGCGAGGATGTAACGTAGCCGTGGACTGGTTTTCGCGTACGTGCAGCGTCGCGCGCTCGTACACCGTCTCAAGACGGATGAAAGGTTGTCGGTTACCGGGGTTTAGGCCAGGAGTTTAACGAAAAGACGTTTCAATTTTGCTAAAAGCTTTCGCCGATTGCACGCCGGATGACGACGGCCGACCGGTTCCTGACGGCTGACGCGTTTAATACGACGTGGCTCGCGATCGATGAAATAGACACGACGTAATTTATGCGCGGCTTGCGGCACATTGTGTATCGCACGCGCGCGATTCGGAGGGGGGAGGGAGGGGGGGGGGTAATGGATACGCGTGGCAGCTACTGTTGCCGGATTTGATTTTATCGGAATCACCGGATCGAGGCTGATAATGATAGAGCGATATCTGCTGTCGGTCTGTCCGGGATTCATGCGTTTTCGCAAGAGAGAAAGAGAAATCCACTGAAACAGAGTGTAACGGAGAATGGTGTCGCATGTTGGAACCGGTATTATTCAAACTGACTCGCACTAAAGGGAGGATAAAAATTTATTTGTATTAGAATCATCCACTAAACCTCACTGCAGTTGGAATAACACTGAAAATTTATTAAAATCTGTTTGCTCCTATTTTGCGTGGCTGAAACGGATCTAGACTTATACTTGATATGGTTTTATCACTACGTGCTATTTCAAGATTGTGAAATTACTATTTAAATAGCCGATATCTTCAGGTATCCATGATTTCTCACTCGAACTACTTGAACTAAGCTACGTACATATGTGAAATTCCAGAGCGCGTATCTTACCAAAAATTAGTACACAGATAGAATATAGTTTCTAGGGCAAAAGTGGCGGGTAAAATACAATTTTAACACTAGAATTATCAGGAACTAAAGCATAGAATTTTCATCAGAGAATATTAAAGTGAAAAAAAAAAAAAAATAGAAATACAATAGAATACACAAACTTTTATTTTTTTATTCGTGTATTTTATAAAAAAAATCATTTAAACCTGTAAAAACATACACTGTTTTGCACCTGTAATATATCTAAAAAAAAAAAAAAAAATTATGAATTAGTCATTTCGACCACTTCGGTAGTTCTAGTGTTAAAAGGATTTAGAGCTTATCTTTGATATAGCTTCATTAAGAAAATACAATGAAAATATAGTTTCATTAACAGAATGCAATTATGCTCTGTAAAATTTCTTACAAAGTTTCGCCGCCGATCTTTCGTCACGGAAAAGGGACCGAATATTTCGAGGTTTATGCATACACGAGGAACAAGAACAGTTTGAGCATTCGCTTAAACTGCAGGTTTCAGCGAATAGCGGATCTTTCGCGAGTCGATGGAAGCCTCGAATCTGGCTAAGAGGAAGGTTGTTTGAGGTAAACGTTATCGTTCCTTTCTCCGGGGGGAGCTTTTCAGCCAGAGCCCCGCCATCCTGAAATTATTCACCAGCTGTACGTTAGATCGCATACAGTTTTGTTCCTTGTTATCTGTCGGATACAGGCGAGTTCTCAGATAAGGCAAAGGATGTAGGATTTGGGAGAGCCATCTTTTATTCCTCGAGCGCGCGCGCAGGCTCTTGTGAAGTCGTACGGACGGATCCTTATGCACGCTTTCAGACCGTTTTGGCTAGCAGTGTTATTATAGTCGATACTCACGCCCAACCTCCAAAGTGCTTTCCCTTACTTTCTATCCTCACTCTCCCCTTCCCCCATATTTCTCTTTCTCCTTCGCTTTTGCAATAATCTGTTGAAGTTCTCAAACAGTCTCTAAGTTCGTTGCAAATTAGAAAGTTCCTCGAAGGAACAATTGATCGATATTCGAAACAAAGTTGGTTTCGAATTAGCTTGAAAATATTGTTTAGAAACACCGTGCATTTGGTCGGATAAATCTGTAGGAATTCAATTGTTTGTAGAACCTCAATTTGTAGGAATTTTAATAAAAGAATGGTTGTTTATTTTAGGTTAAATAATGGAAATTTGTTTAATGATGATTATAAATGACGTTTTACACTACTTTCTTAAAGTATTGCTAAACTCGCGCAACTCTCAACTCATTGTCTTCTCTCTTTCACGACTCGCTCACTCTGCTCTCTCTCTCTGACGTCTCGACATTCATTCTGTTCTCTTTGGCTTTTCGACACTCACTGCCTTTCTTATCTGCACAAAAAATCGTCATTCACACACACACACATGCACACATACACATAAACTTAGTGTTTTAAGCGCTAGGCCTGGAGGGCTAGCCATAAACAGTCCCAAGTCCCAGGCCTAACTTTCTCTACTGCTTATGCTACATCACTTGGGACATCTGCAATCATCGGGCACTGGAGAAAATTCTGGACCCTTTTCCAGAATTTGCCCATCCTACAAATCTATACGATGAAATACGTAAAATTCAGTTCGCGCCACGAAATATCGGAGAAGCTGCACGAAAGAATTTTCTTGAAGAAAAAACGCTTGCTAATCGTCGAAGAAAGGATTCCCTCGGCATTACAAATCAGAGCATCGATGGCAATCAAGTCGCACAACACTGCGACGACGAATCGCATGACATGTATTTCCCCCGCGGTCCTGCTTGTGTTTGTTTGTCTTTCGCCTGAATTTCCAACGAACCGGTTGGTAATACAACGTGTTTCGGTGGAAACTACCATCAACTCACTCGGTTGCCCGGTTGAAGTTTAATCGGAATAAATTACGCGAGAGTCGAAAGTTCCAAGTACGGTGTATATTCTTAACCTCAGCGCGCGATCTCGATGAAAAACCAAGTGTCTCTCTCGATTAGAATTCTCGGCTGTCCCCTCTGTGCAAGACACGTGAAAATAACCGAGGTCACGAAAGCGCGAAAGCTAATTCCTCCCCCTCCTGGAATCGAAGAAACGAAGAAACGTCGTCGTCGTTGAGAGATTCGCGACGCGATTAGAATTCTCAGTTCTCTCAGCCTCGTTATGTAAAACGCGTTCGAGAGTAACGTTCGAAACGATCAGACAGAATCAATTTGTCATGTCTGTTCAGAATTCGTTTCGCGTTCGTGGAGCGTGGAAATACCTCCCAGATTTAATTCCACCGGACTTTGACGTAGCAGAGAGCGAGAGAGAGAGAGAGAGAGAGAGAGGAGTGGAGAGGGCTGTGATGGCCACCGACCGAAGTTTTCCCCCGTTTATGAATTCACCTATAGCTGGAAAAACGCGCGTGCGACGAAAGCCTCGCTCGTTTCTCGTTCGTCCCTCGAGCGTCGTTTTCCACCTCCAGTACACCCTCGAAAAACGTCGTTCCACCCTTTCACCTCGGCAATCCCATGAGCTCTTGACGACTGTTTTTCATTTGGAATCCCGCGACAGATAAAATACGTATTTATAGCCGATATATCGAGAGGAGTTGCGTGTGTGCCCGGGCTCGTATTTATGGAGCCGACGTATCCGGAATACGCGCGACGCTCGTAAATCGATAACATTTCTCTCTCTCTCTCTCTCTTTTTTTTTATTTTTCCTGATGTTGGTCTAGTTATTCGAAAAAAATTCAATGACTCTGCCCTTTCGATTTTTCTGCCATTTGTCTCCCGTTTCTTTTTTTCCCTTTTCTTTTTCTTTGCTTCCGCAACTGCCGAGGAGAAGCGGATGATAGTCACTCCATCTCGAGTCATTTTAGACCGAACCGATCATTAGAAAAGTTTCTTACATTAACATCTCTTGCGTAATTAAAAGCAAAAGGTTGCATTCGACGGATTCGTCGAGAAGTCGGTGAAATTAAAAAGTCGAAGACTGCTGAAGGAGTTTAACAACTTTTCGTTCTTTAACTCTTTCGCTACTGTTGGCGCCTAATGGCGCGTTTAAAATTTGCTTTCGGTATTGTTGGCGCTCGAATCTAACTGAGCCGCCTATAGGTGCCCAGTAAATGTTATCGAATAATAATCGCAGCAAACCTCACTTGGATCAGACGTAAGTTGAATTCTAATTACATCTTGCGTTAGTCATACGTTATGTAAACGTGATTATTTTACAATTATTTCATTTATTTCAATGAAAAGGCGTGGTAATAAATTAACCAGGAAAAAACACAAATGTAGTAGAAAACATAAAGGAAAAAGGGAGACATATTACGAAAGTAAGAAATGTGATGTATGATTATATATTGATCCATGTTTCGAATTGTACCACACTTTACTAAATCATTAGATATATCGTGAAACAAAGCTTAAAGCTACTGTTAAATTTTCAACTGTGTGCACCAACAGTTCAATACAGAATACGAATAAATAAATAACATTGGCTGAACGTAGTGCAACTTTAGTGTTTCAATATTCTATTTCTCTTTCTGAGAAATGCAAGCTGACGAAAAATTTCATTAAAAAACGTTCCCAGTGTAGCTTGCGACTGAACTACTACCTACGCACGCTACTATCTACTGTACAGTATTATGTGCGATGCCAAAAGTAGAGAAAAGTTTAATTAAGTTTAATTCCAGTGATATCACAAATCAGTCGCGGTGTCGCGCGAGATCTCGACGTTGTTTCGTCAGAGTTCATTGGATGCAGTCAATACTCGCGACAATACAGTCGGAAAAGATTACGATTACGGGAGACAAAAGGGCCGATCCTCTTACCGAAGTTTTCTATTCCTGTTGGCATCGCGTCTAATAGGATCGCGTGGATACTGTTCGAAGCTGCGAGTCGATAAAAATTTTCCAATTAAAACGCGACAGCCAGCCTCGTCGAAGGCTCTCTAAGAGGATTAAGCGCATTCTGTCCGCTTACGAACTCGCCTCTCCCTTCCTCTCTCTTTCTCTCCTCCACTCTCTATGGATACAAGCGAGACTCATTAGGCTGTTTCAAACGAGGAACGCTCGTTCTCGATCTAAAAGGTGGACTCGATTTCCATGCCGGAAATTAAACTATCTGCCACTCGTCTGATATTACGCGGGCACGAGCCGGCGATCACCCCCTTTGTGTGTGTGTGTGTGTGTGTGTCTGTGTGTCATTGTTTTATCCTCGTTATTAGGCGGAATTGAAGTGATTCGATTAGCGGAAATTGAAGTTTACTTTACTATAATTTCGACTGCACGTTCGTTGTTGCATCGTCAAACGCTGTTGCGGTTGTGGAAAACACAGCTGATTAAATGCATTCCGCGATACGTCCCGCGATATTCACGAAATGGTTTAATAATTGCACTGGGTATGGTGCAATTAATAATACAAGTAAACAGACGCGAGTAGCTGATATAAATAAACAAGCGCAGGCACTGCGAAATGTAAATAAACAAACAAAAAAAAAAAAAAAAAAAAAAAAAACGGGAGGCAGAAACAAACGAAAAACACATACGCGCGAAAATACAAAAACAGAGTCGAACATACGTACAGAGTTCCGAGTGGTTTGTTCCGACCGGCAACAAATAAGCCAAAAATCTAGAGTAGACGCTTTTTCTCTGTTTGAAGCTACGTACGTACGTTCGAGAATAAGTACAAAGAGAGAGAGAGAGAGAGAGAGTGAGAGAGAACTACGATTTTTACGCTCCTCTTTATAAACAGTGCGTGAAATATTCCCCTCTGTTCACTTCCGCGATCGGATCCAAATTCGCGCTTATCTGACGAAACTTTCGCGAGCAAAAACAGAAAAAAAAAAAGGAAAAACAAAAATTCAAATTCCGCATCGATCGCGCGCCGAAATATTTTTCTCGTTCCGCAAATTTGCGTTGGAAACAAGGTGAAAAAATTGTTGCGCAACTTTTGGAAGTTCCTTTGTCTTCGCTGTTTTTGGTGGAAAACGATCGTATTAGCGCGAACGCCTGCTTATTTCTAGGATAACACTCTTTCGTCTGTAGATATCCATTCGACGAACGAAGGAAATTGTGCATCGAGCGTGGTAGCAGGCATTATCGTGCCTGCTCCGACGGTTCGCGCGCGATGTTTCCAAACATCAGGATTCCCCTGGTTGATGGTTGTCAGGCGTAATCGCGGCCCTTCGTCGGAGGGGGAGGGAGGAGGGGGGGGCCCAACAAAGGAGCACTTAATCTTACATCGGCGGGGATTGAATCGGTTCGGCTGAGAACCGTGGAAGTGCAGACTCTTAATGGACGTACATTAATTTTCCAACCCCTTTCAGCTGTCCGTCAGCGTAGCCGTTCTCCCGTAGCGCTGCATCGTCCCGATGGTTTCACCCTCCTTCCGCCTTCGAAATATTTCGCGCCCCGTGTACCGTGTTCCTTTCGCGGAATATATTCGTTCCCCGGTCCCGAACGGTTCGCGAACGATTGTTGCAATTCACCCCGACAACTGATCCGGCGTCGACAAATGATCCTCCGGGGCCGGTTTTCCCTGTCTATCGATTGTAATTCATCGCTAGAGTCTAACTGTGCCAAGTATTTCCAGCATTTCCAGCGCGTAATTAATAATCTGCTTGGAAATCTGCTTCAATATTCGCGCAGGTAGATGGATTTTGATGAACGCGCGAAGGAAGTATGGACGGTAGATCGGTGTAAAAATTCCTGGCTTCTTTTTTTTTTGGGTGTAAGTTTTTGGTTTAAATCGGATAATTCGATTCGAGTAATTTTGCTATTACGAGGGATTAAAAAAAGAATCACAAAGAAGCATCGAAGATTCGTTAATACGTGAAGGATATAGTATTTTCTCACTTACTGTGAGAAACTTGTGTTGAAAATGTGAACAAGAAGTTAAACACTTTGGGAATCTGTAGGATCAATTTGAACGAAATTTTAATGAAAAAAGGAGACAAATTGTGGATTTTTACGTATGTATAGGTTTATTGTGTTGTTACAAACACCAAAACTGTGAACCAGTTCTCGTTGAAATTTCATTAGCTTCGCGAGATTTTTACTGCCGCGTGATCTTCAGAATTTATTAGACGAATACATGAGCAACGAGCGATCGATTGTCCTCGCGCGTGAAATGAAAAAAGCAAAGGAAAAAAAAGGAAGAAAAACGGAAGGTTTGTTGAGTTATAAACAGCAGAAAACGAACTGAACTGCATTCTTCTTTGAAAATTTATTAGAAATTTCATTAACTTCGCGGGATTTTTATTACCGCGCGATCTTCAGAATCGCAAACAACAAGCGATCGTACTCACGTGAAAAATCTAAAAAAAAAAAAAAAAAAAAAAAGGAAGAGAAACGTACGAAATTGTAGACTTTATAGGTTTATTGCGCTGTAAACACCAGAGAAAGATCTAAAATGCGTTGTTTTTCGGAAAATTTTTCACACCGACAACGTAAATGAGTTCTCGTTGAAATTTCACTAGAAATTTCATTAACTTCGCAGGATTTTTATTGCCGCGCGATCTTCAAAATCTATTAGACGCACGCACGAGCAACGAGCGATGGAGAAATAAAAAAAAGAAAAAGAAAACGCGAAGCTTTCGCATGAATCTGACCGACGGTGTATATTTTATACCGACCCCCTCCCCCTGTTTCTTTTTCTCCCCTTCGTTCTTCTCTGTTATAATGGAAATTCGATTCGACCCGCGGGGAGAGAAGATTCGTTTCCAATTCAATCGAGGCGCCTGCGAATGTCCAATCTTCCGGGGGGAATACGCGGGAAACGCGCCGAGGTTGCAGCTTCCAGTTTACGAGCGGAAGGGCCGCTCGCGCGCGCAAAGCTCCTATGAAAATTCAAACGTTACGTGTAACAGGCTCGGGGGGCCGGATGTTTATTCGCGAGAAGGGGCAGGCTACTCGATTCGACGAGCAACGAGCTCGTCGGCTGCTGGCCGCTGCTCGTCACGGGAATTCCGATAATTAATCGAACATTCACTGTCCCCTGAATGATCCCGCCGTTTCTATCGCTTCGGACATTTTGCGCGCCGCGACTGCATAATTGTTAATAGAGACTCTCTCTCTCTCTCTCTCTCTCTCTCTCTCTCTCTCTCTGCCTCTCTATTCAAGTCTGCTGCAGTGCCAATCTCGTTGATCATTTTGCAGAATTGCTACTCGTTTGCCTTCGCTGCTCGCCCTTTGCTAATCCCCCGTCGCCTGCTCAAATTTGTTCCCGTCAGACGAATTCGTTTCTGTCCAATGTTTTACGAGCAATTCGAATAAATCCAGCTGCGTTGCAATTACGCAAATGGGGAGAGGACGATGATGATAATCAACTTGCACAGAGGATGATAATAAATCCGTGAAAAGAGAGGAAATAATCAACGTCTGTAAAAGTTGTAAAAAGAAAAAAAAAAAGAAAACAGTTTCCTTTTGCTTGTAACAAATTGTATTCTTACCCCAAAGTTTCCAATTTAGCGAAACAATCGAATCCCACCATTCGAAGCTTTGGAATCACCACGATTGGAACATCTCTCGCGGGTTGAAATAGCTAATACGGATCGTTCGTAATCCATCGAAGTTTACAGTGTCGGTCACATCGATCGTCCCTTGAAATCACACGGCGCTTCCTCTTCACTTGGAAACGCTCTCTTTACGCTTTCGAGCGACACGCTCGGACATACCACGCAGCCGAATTCGTTTGTAATTGAGTTCGAGGTGAGTGCACGCTCTCTGGATCCTCTTCTGGAACACGCGCGCGCCGGTCGGCGTAAAATTCCCGTGAAAATCCCAGTCTCCGTCTGTAACAGTCGGACTATCTATAAAAACGCGATGTTCGGAGCAGATCGCGCAGCTGGCAAGATCGTTGCGGATTTACGAGGCACGGATCACAATCCTGATTTTTTGATTTGACACCCTCTCGAGACTCGGCGAGACGCGCCAAAGTGGCGCGATCGCGCGTTGCATCGCTTGCACGCGCATTTGCCGCGCGTTCTTTATTTATGATCCGCGATCTTACGGCCCGCTCGTTCCCCTTAGATCGCGAGTATCGTCGTTTTATTCCAAACGCGACTGCAATTCTGGGACCTCTTATATTAGCCACTTCACGTGCTATTTTCCTAAGCTTCCGTATTTTCCTAATCGCAAAATTGACCCTACAATTGATGACATCCCAGAATTGAAAAAATTGGAAAATCAACGGATAGAGAGGGATGATATAAATATGATGATAATGGAGGATAAATAGTTCATCCAGTTCCTGAATTTGGAAGAAATAAATTATTAAATAATAATAAAAATAAAGATGGAGGACGTAATGAAAATCTAATATTATTTATTCGTGGAAATGCTATATCAGGAGATCCTAATATTAATGGAATTAAAAAATTTCCAAATCCTCCAATTACAAATGGTATAAACTATAAAAAAATTATTAAAAAAGCATGACTAGTAATAATAGAATTATATTGATCATTATTAATTCATATTCCAGGTCATTATTAATTCATATTCCGGGTCTATTAAGTTCTATTCGAATTAATAATGATGATCCAATAATTCCTGATCATAAAGCAAATATTACATATAAAATACCAATATTTTTATGATTTGTAGATATTAATCATTTATTTATATAAATTTTATATAAGTATATATATATTATTAATTTAAATATTAATAGTAATAAAAATTAATATTATGTTTTAAAATTTAATATTATGTCTGAAAAAGAAATAAATTCGTTGAATGGTTCAATTTCTGATTGTCGTGATTGTCCAACTTTATTCTTGTACACACACACACACACACACACACACACACACACACACACACGTTGGACAGTGAACTTGCGTGGCACATATGTATATAGCTCGATCACTCTCGTTTCAACGAGAGATTAACACTAAACCTACTCTTCATGTATTCCTACCGTGACCGGTCTTTAAAAAAGAGTATATTTTTTATACTATAAATATTTTTACGTAGATAATAGTCAACTTGGTATTAGGAGCCAGAACCTCTACATCACTCTCACTTTCGAAACTCAATATTAATCTCCTCTTTTATTTAAGATATTCTCTTCTTCATTATCAGTTAGAGTCACTAGAAAGGGATGTGTCAAATAGGTCATCATCTTTTTCCATCTTATTTTCAGTTACAGAAGACATTCCGAACACACTCTTCGTCTATATTAATTATTTTCTCTAACAACCTCTAATATTTTTTGAATGCCTTGATAATAAATGTTCACCCACAAAATTTCATATTTATACCGTTAGTATTACGGATTTACTTTTTTCGGATCTCGTGTATCGATCATATAGTTTTAGAAGTGTGTCATAAATTTTTTCAAATTGACCAATAGGCAGGACAGGCTACATATATTTCGCGGAAAACAGAAAACAAGAGGAGAGATAAATACCATTTAAACCAAAAACTTCCAAAATTCATCGTACACATATTTTAGGAAAAATCATAAATATAACTAGCAATGTGATAACGTTGTGTATGTAGAAAATTGTAAGTTACAAACGTTTGAAAACGGTCGAATCAATAGATTTGCTGTTTTGAAAAAGTAAAAACTAGAAGTTGAGAATTTTCGAAAAGAACTTTTTCAAAGAGAGGTACGACTGACCGAAGGATTAAAGGGTCGAAGGGACAGGGTTAAGCAGAGTTTTCCCCAGCCGGTATGTTCAAACGATCTAACTGAGATAAGTTTCGAGTAAATATTTTTCTTTCGCAGGATTTCTCCCCCACTCTCGTTATGGACATTAGGTTTCGCGAAATTTCTTGCTCTTTGACTTTCTCTGCGGCTCGGAGTTACCGACGTTCATCCAGCATTTAATCATGTAAAGGTGGTCGGATAGAGTCGTTCAGATAGAGCGGAGAATACCAGTGATTAATCGATCCCCCCCCTCCTGATTAAACATTCGGAATGGATTAACTCGGGTCGATTCTGTGTAATGCTTTTTATTCGTTTTATCGTATTATCGCGTGAAAGAGACAGAAACATTGTTCACATCGTACACATTACCGTCGATAAATATTTGAACGCTTGATGCAATTCGATCGGAAGCTTTTGTTGTATCGAAAGAACTGATTTTTGTTTACCTTTCCCGATTCTTACGAAACATCGTAGATGTTTATTACCACTTCTCGATTATCGTGTATCGAAATAACAATTCATCGTGATTATTAGGTTAGCCAAAAAATTGCTGCGTTTTTGCGCCTGCCCCTTAATATTTGATTTTCTTCTTTCTTCATTTGTAATCAACGTCGCCGTTGTTAGACTCGTTTTCAAAAATACGCGCGCTCCCGCAAAGTTGTACGCGTGTGTCCATTTATTAGGAAAAAAAAAAAAAAAAAAAGAAACGCAATTACTTTCTAGCCAGCCGAATAATTAAGTCCGTAATTGCGAGTTCAAGCTCCCTGTTTACTACTATGGAGGTTTACTCCTTTAAATAAGAATGTACACGAGATTTAACAGGAAGCTATAACAATAACTATTTATTTTAATTGTAACAAGATTTATTTCTTATTTTAATGTATAACAAGATTTCTGTGACGACAGTTTGCTTCCATCGTTTCTGAACAACTGAGAATACAATACATTTTCTTCTTTCTTTATCGTTTGTAATTAACGTGTCGCCGTCGTTGAGTTAAAAAAAAAAAAAAAAGAAAATTACTGCGTTTTTCTAAAAATACGCTCGCTGCCAATACTACCACGGGCCAATGATTCGAACTGTACTTTGCAGTCCCTCTAGATCGATCGTGATATTCAATTAATCCGTTGCAAATCGGTCGCATTGGGCGATTTACGTCCCAGCTCGCTAAATACTTGTCGATTGCGTGCCGTTCGAAAATTAGCCGCGTGATTACAGCGTGGTTCCGAGGATTATCTAATTCCCAGGCGAAACTGTCGATTCGGTGATTGCGACGGCGCGGTTCAGGTTTCATTTCGCGGCTTCTGTTCCGCGCGAAGACGCGTCGCTCGCTCCCTGCGCGCGCGTTCCTCCCGCTTAAATTAATACCCAGCCCTCCCTCCGGCCTCGTTAATTACCAGTTTTTCCAAGGAACGGGGATAAAAAATTCCATCCGGACGGATGTACAACAGCCACGCGCCACCACTGCCCCCCGTAATTATTTAAACTTTTGTCGCTGTTGGAAATTGGTTTTAATTAATTCTAACTTTTGGCGCCGGCGTGCATCGCGTACGCGCATCGCCGAGCACGAATTTAATAAACTGAATTTTACGGTGCATTTTGCGGATTCCACGCGCGCGCGCGCGAGAGAGAGAGAGAGAGAGGAAATATGTACAGAGACACACGGACCGAACGACGATTGCCGCGTGACTTCGCATTTTGATCGACTCGCACCGACGAAATCGACGAATCAGCGCGCGAATTTTTAAACCACTCCGCCGGCAATTTGCTTTGGAAACGACCTGATGGTCGACCAGTGCTCTGTTATTTTTGTTTCATTGAAGAATCTTCGCTTGGGCTTCTTTCTCGGTGGAACTGTATCTTCTTTATCTCTGTTCAATCTTTATCGCGTTCGTCGCGTGAATTGTCTTGGGAACGTTGACATCCCATTTTATTGCCAAGTTGGACTGGTTCAGGATCTTATGTACACTCGTCGCTCCATTCACGCGGCAATTTCATTCACACGTGTCTCTTTCTACGTGGTCAATTGTGACACTATTTATTTTTCACGCGCGATAACAATTTACGCGGTCAGAAAATATATTTTCCTACAATTTTACCTAGTAACTAGGTAATATATATATATTACTAGGGTTACAGGGAAATATATTTTTCCTGATAACCGATAAGAAAACTCATAGCGTTTGTACTCTACCGGTTACGATTATTCGATATAGCGACGTTCAAGCAAATTTATGAAAACTCAGCAAAAGATAAGTTTGAGAACAGATCATCGGGAAAAATTTACATTAACGATGAAAACGAAGTCGAACGATATTTCAAATATTTCAAACGACGAGAATAACGAGTTTGTGCCAAATGAAAAGGAAAGGTTGATCGTTTTGAATTACAGTGGCGATAGATACAGACACCGAATAAATTTACTTTCGTCTTCTGAAATGTTATTACCATTATTTCTTTTTCTTTTTGTTAACCAATGTGAAATAAATATATATTTTTATAATTCATACCAGCGCTACAAGCATCGTTTGGTTATCCCGTAGAGTAAAGATTTTATCGAGGCGTTTATATCACTTTGTCGACGTATTATCCCAAAATTTACAAGATACGGTATACACCCGCGAAATATCTTCCTCGAACCACGATAAATCCAATTACGTAAACTGGGAGGAGCAGCCAAGAAGCACTTAGAAGCCGATCACGCCAGCAATCAATAACTGAAAATTCATTCGAAACTAAACTCGTGTGTATCGAACTTGCATTGTTCCAGGTACAACGTCTCGTGTACGTCAAAACATTTCGAAATTCGAGGCTTTTATTTCTGTAGTAATCCGAAGTATAACTCTCGATTCGAAAGAAAACTTACAACTTCGTTTCCAGCTGTAGAAACGTAAAAACTTCTAGAAGCGAGCTCGAGGGTCTTCGAAAACGATCTTCAAGTTCATCTTTTTCCGCAGCAGTGACAGCCTTTATGGTCGACCTTGGAAGGAGTGTCTCGCGACATTTTCCAGAGTTATCGGCCTTATAACCCAGGAATGGGCGTGAATGAAAATACCCTTGGCTACCAACGATGGGGTTGGAAGCGTTGACGCGAGATGTTCGACAGTGTGCCTGGTTTCCTTTCGTTTCCCCTTCTAATAGAGTCCCCGTTGGTTCTCCAGAATTTCTGAGCTAACAGCTCAGTAGCATGAACCGCGGTGCGGCGGCAATTAAAATCCTTAAGCCCTTTGATCGCTGAGCGTGGCTACGCTTCGAGGAGAGAGGGATGGCTAGCTTCGACGTCGAATTCACGGCCCCTGTGCAACTCGAACCCGTATAACCGAAGAACTTTCGCCGAAAGTGTGTTCCCATTTTATCGGAGGATTTTTTTCTCTCTCTTCTCTTCTTCTTTCTTTCGTTTTCTCTCTCAAGTCGTTCAGTTCTTCCACTCGTTCGCCCCCTTGGTGGTCGAGTATTATTCCTGCTAATTAAGTAGTTTAAGTTACAAGTGCCTTTGCCGGTTCGCCGAGACGAGTGAAAAATTGAAGGACATCCCCCTCGGGGGCTGGAAGCCAGACCGTTTTAAAACCGCGCCGCAACTTCGGCCGTGTTCGCTCGTTCGCTCTCGCTGAATGAATTTCGCCGGACGCGTTGCTCTTATGGAGGGATCTGAGATTTCCTTGTTTCAAGGAAAAAAAGACTGCGAGACTCTCTCTCTCTCTCTCTCTCTCTCTCTCTCTCTCTCTCTCTCTCTTTTTCTTTCTCCTTTCGCCGCGAATTGAAAAACTTCGGCCGATTTTCGTTCTCACTTCCAGGGAAATTCTCTGGTTCCGGTTCGTTTGGTAAACAATCCGTTAACTCCTTGCGCTGGCAACTCGTTCGCGGACCATAACGAGTGACCGAACCGTATACAATAATTCGTCGTTTTCTTTTTGAACTCGTCGGTATATCACTGGATCGAAATTATTGAGAAGTAATAAATTTATTATTTGTTTTGTCTGGTTTACATTTAAATATACTTAAAACTGAGAAAATGTCTCTGGGCCTCAACATTAATCCCTTCTGCTGGCAACTGGTTCGCGGACCATAACGAGTGACCGAACCGTATACAATAATTTGTCGCTTTCTTTTTTTTTTTTTTTTTGAACTCGTCGATGTGACGATCACTCGATAGAAATTATTAAGAAATAATAAACTTATTATTTGTTTTGCCTAGAGTCACATCTAAATATACTGAAAATTGAGCAAATGTTGCAACTTGGGACAAAAAAATTCTCGACGGTGGAGCGTGGCAACGTCAGTTTAGCGCAAGGGGTTAACTAGCACTGATTAAAGTATAATATAATATTAAAACATAATATAAAATTAAAGTATAATATACTATATATAGTATAAAATTATAATTTACTATATATAGTATCGTATGTAGTATAATTTACTATATATAGTAAATACAATTTACTATATATAATAAATATAATTTACTATATATAGTATCGTATGTATATATAGTAATGTAACGAATGTATGATGTCTGGGCCTCAACATTAATCCCTTGCGCTGGCAACTGGTTCGCGGACCATAACGAGTGACTGAACCGTATATAATAATTCGTCGCTTCTTTTTTTTTTTTTTTGAACTCGTCGATGTGACGATCGCTGGATAGAAACTATTAAGAAGTAATAAACTTGTCATTTGTTTTGTCTGGGTTGCATTTAAATATACTTAAAACTGAGAAAATGTTGCAACTTGGGACAAAAAATTCTCGACGTGCATGGCAACGTCATTCCAGCGCAAGAGGTTAAAGCGGATGCAGCGAGGAACGCGTGTGTAAATATTTACGCGCATCGGCAAAAGTAATTTTCACGCGTTCGTTGTATATAACAATATAATGTGTTAACGCTCTGCAATGTTCTTCGTCGTGTGAAACATTGTTTAATCGTCCCAGTTTCGAAACGTGTACAGTGTCGAGATTTTCGAGCCGCGAGATGGCGCGTCGACGCTAGTATGACTTTCCCGTCATTTCATTTTAAATAGGTTTCCACCTGTAAATGGGGATCTGTAGCAGAGGGTTCTGGCGATTCTCCTGGCAATAAAAACCAAAGCTCTTCGGGCTTTGACTCGACACTCGTCGCTCATCTCTCGATTTTGAATCGAGTGGGTATCGCGTTCGTTCCACTTCGGATCGTCGACAATCGGGGCCCGTTCGCGCGTAATTGTCGTCGGTAAATTGACGCCGTCTCGCGTAAACGAAACGGATCGTCGCTCCGCTTCCCAGGGAAACAATTAATCTCCGCCTCGGAGTCTCCCGGATTAACCCTCTCTTGTTCAGCCTCCAGCCTCTCTCTCTCTCTCTCTTTCTCTCTCTTGCTGTGGCCATTTCGATCTCGGGCTGTCCTTTCGCTTGGCTGCCGGCGTAAATAATCGAAGGAACGAGCAACGAACGCTTGCACTTCACGTCTCGTCCTCGTCGAGACGAGAATACTTTTCGATGGTTGCACGGATGATTGACGGTCTATCGATCATCTCGTTCGTTCGTAAGCGACGTTCCTCTTGCTCGCGTAACGCGTATTAATCGCTCCTTCGTTACGCTTTGCCACTTGCTTTCGTACCTCTCCTTCTCCCTTTTTCTTTCAGTCGAATGGACGTTTACGATCGTTTTCTTCAATGTTTGATTGTGAGCAGTATTTCTTAACACGAAGATCTACCAAAATGGTCGAAATGACCAATTTGTAATTTTCGTTAGATATTTAATAGACGTGGAACAGCGTATTTTTCAAGATTTAAATAATTTTTCGTAAAATATAAGTTTACAAATAAAAGTTTACATAGTCTATTGTATTATAAAGTTTCTCTATCTTTTTCGACTTTAATGTCTCCGATGCTTTATAAAATTTTATGCTTTAGTCGTCGAAAAAAAGAGAGAGATAACGATGATATAGCTCAGGATGTCAAATTGTAGGAGACTGATAAAATAAGAAAAAAAGTTCTTTCGAGGTTCGCTCGTATCTGCTCCATTGTGCAGGCGATTGTGAAGCGAAGAAATAAAAAAAAATTTCCACTTATTTTTTTACACTTGTCGTTATCTGTTTTATCATTCATATTATTATCTTGTCCACATTGTCATCTATTTGATGAAGGTGACTGTTCAAAATGCAATATTTTGCGGCAGTGCAAGCATTATATCGAACACTGACCATTCCGACTGCAGTTAGACATTGTTCTAATGATATAATGGTTTCTCACTCTTTCTCTCGAATTAACAAACTTACTGACAAAATTTTTGGAATTTTCTCTAAACCTCGAAAGAACTTTTCTCCTTAGTTTGTCGATTTTCTACACAAGTTGTCATTGATCAACTCCATAAAACGAAACACAGAAAGGAAAGTGTTGACGTGGAAAACACCATTCTTTTCTTAAAACTAGAAGAAACTTGTTGTTTCTTATGTGATAAATTTTATCTAGAATTGATAAAAAAAGAAAAAAGAAAAAGATGTATAGGATATAATAGAATAAAAGGCTAGGAGAAGAAAGGCAAAAACGAACAACTGGTTACATTGTGATGTCAAGTGATAGAAATGTAATTTCCATCTCGGTCAAGGGAGAAAGAGAGAGAGAGAGAGAGAGAGAGAGAGCGGCAGAGAGAAGCGAAAATTCCTAAGATAGCGTCCAATTGAAACGTATCAATTTGCCGAGCTCCATTATGAAATTATTCCAGGCGAGCCGGTATCCCGGGATATTCGATCTTCATGATCTAAGCACGCGAACGATCCGAGCGATTTGTCAACGCGACGGCGTTGTCGATTTATTAGCGCGAAATCGAGTGGGCCGGAGGTCTCCGGTCCTTGGAAGGAGGAGGCGGCGAACACGCCGAGTACTCGAGACGCGAGAGAAACGTGGCCCGTGTCGTCTGTAACATTCGTCTTCGGTGACAAGGCAGCAAATTGCTTTTGAGACCGTCAAATTAATGCCGCCGGACAGGCGCAGCTGTTGCGAATTGTCTCCCTCCTTAAGAAAATTCGCCCGCCTCGGAGAACTCGATTTTTACTTCTTTCGCGTAATTTCAATTAAACACCGTAACGCGCGCTTTGCATCGATTGTTTCTCTCGGTGAGTGCTATGCGTGAACTTGATGCACAGTCTAATACGTAATACAAAGGAGAAAAACAAGCACAAGTATTTTATCATTTTCGGACAAATTCAGATGGAATTTTTTCGAGCTATATATTATAGATTATTATAGTACCAATGACAATGGAAAATTGTCGATAATTTAAAGTGACGTAACTGTGAGTTTGTTATAGGAACAGCAAGTGTTAAGAATTATTCATTTGACAATTTACTGTGCAGAGCACAACTGTATCAATGCGAAATGTAAAATTGTTAAATTCAAATACAACTTCGTGAAATTGATCACTTATGTAACTTCGTAAAGATCATATAACGATTGGTCACTTGGTCTCGTTTTAATATAAAGCATGAAGCTTTTGTTTTGACAGTCGTGCTTGGAGATTATCGGGTGGGTAAAGTACTATTTTTCTTGAAGAAAAATGTGTAAAAACGTTAAGAAATTTTTTTCACGATTAGACTCACCGTGGTCTCGAAGATTGAAATTAAGGGATCTTTGCAACGACCCCTTAAAATTTGTTGTATTTTTTTTTCACCATTTTATTGAATTTTGTACATTAAGGTCAGACGACGAAATGTTTCTTGAATTTTAATCCCAATTAATTTTATCCCAATTTTATAATTATTATTACATATAATATTATTATATTATATATAATAATATTAATTCATAATTAATTTTAATCCTAAAATTCAACGTTAAAGCATATTTTTGAATATTCGACGTTTATTCAACAATAAAATGGCGAGGAAAAATCGTACAAAAAATTTTAAAGAGTCGTTGTAAAGGCACATCATCGTAAATATTTCAATCTTCAAAATGACGGTGAACCTAATTACAAAAAGAAAAATGAAAAAAATATATTAACATCTTCCACGTTTGAATTTTTACAATCTCGAAGAAGAAAATATCCTTATTTCACAATATGTTTCACGCTTTAAAACGAGATCAAGTGGATCGTTTCTTACGAAAGATCCTTTCTCATGATCCTTTATATCAGTTTGAATCATCGACGATCTTTCGTCGTCGTTGGTACGGTTACGCTCTTCGCTGTAACTTTTACATCCTCCACAGTAGGACATTTCAATTTCATCTCGCGAGAGAACGATTCACAAA
The DNA here is from genome assembly GCF_011392965.1 of Frieseomelitta varia. Classification (NCBI taxonomy): domain Eukaryota; kingdom Metazoa; phylum Arthropoda; class Insecta; order Hymenoptera; family Apidae; genus Frieseomelitta; species Frieseomelitta varia. The sequence goes on along the minus strand of NW_025110014.1, from coordinate 1,957,325 downwards.
CCCGTCCCACTGCGCGATTCAATTTCTCAATTATCGCGAATCGTCGCCCGCTGCGATCAACTCACGACTGGTGATTCGATCGTGTACCTTTGCGTATATCCCTTGAAGTTCAGAGGACCACCCACTGGATTGGAGCAATTGTGTGACTCTGCTCGATTTTGCAATAAACCTGATGGTTTCTACTAGATTCAGAAAGCTTGACTTATCTGAATGACTGACGACTGAGTTAGACAGGTATATACTTGATCGAGTATTTATCGATGTCTGATGATTAGATTGTAAAGAAAAGAAAATTCGCAGAGGAAAAACATAAAACAGAAAGGATCCTCGGATCTGCGAAATTTCTAAAAGGAAATAAGGGTGATAATTGTGAGTGAATTAAATAAAATACACACTCTTAATTAATGTTTAATATATATATATTAAACATTTATATATATATATATAAATTGAATAATGTATATAATAACTGTATGTATAACTATCACTTATGAATTCACTTTCTCACAGATCAATATTACTTTTTAATTCAGACTCGCAATGAATACTCTTCTGCTCGCTTCTGAACAAAAACGCATCACGCAACACACTCGCAATTGTCTCACAACACTCATGCCTTCGCTCGACTCTCATACATTCTCACACATACAGCATAAAACCAAATCCACAATAATATACCTGAAGACTAGATAAATGACGCTCGGAAGTATTTGACGTATTTATGCCACGTGTGTAGAACCCTACGGTTGTAGAAGAGCACTCGAGACTGACTAAATTTATAGAACATCCAGTTCTAGAGTGTTTTTTTTAAATAGCCTATGCCTGCCTATGCAAATGTTTCACAAATACCTTACATGAAATGAACACATCCGCGTCCAAACCTAACCTAAACCTTAATCGACGATGAATTACTGTGACGATGAAAATTCCACGGATAGAAATTGAACTCGTTTCGAATCGGGCCTCGCTGATATTCGTAAGTCAGCTGGCGGCAGCGGTGTTTTATCGGGCGATTAAATTCGGACGCAAACGGCCGATAAGAGCGGGCGCCGGTGAAGTTTAAGACTCGATCCCGCCGAGTATGTATCCGGCCGCGACGTGTTCGCGTTTCTCGCATACCGTAAGATTTCCCACGAGTCTCGTCGTTCATCCAAGTCCGGGGTGACTATCTCTCCTCTTATCTTTGCCATCGAGCAACGTCCTCGCTCCCCCTCTCCTCCCCACGAAACTTTGTTTTGATATTTGAGGCAATATCTCCCATCCCTTCCTCTCTTCCCACCCGGTCGAAGGGCATTTGTTTCCGTTCCTCCGCGAGAAACGTTTCGCGTCTTATCGCGGAATTACTAATAAGACCGTGGACCGAAGAAGGTCGCGGCACAGGACGGAAGGAGGAGCTCTCTCTCTTTCTCTCTCTCTCTCTCTCTCTCGAAGCTCGTTTCCGCTTGCAGAAGCTCCAGCGTCTTCGTTCTGCGGTAAACTCGAAATTTCGACTTGGATAAATGACCTTTCCCCCTCCCTCTCTCTCTCTCTCTCTCTCTCTCTCTCTCTCTCTCTCTCTCTCAATCTCTGTCTCTGCTATCGCGAACCCGGAATTTTCCAACTCCGTTGTCATGCAAATTAATTGCCGCTGCGGATCGTAGACTCGTTTTGGAATTTTTCTTTTTTCTTCTTTTAGAAACTAGCAGCATAGGATATTCCGGAAAGCTGGTACGGAAGTTCGAACGTTTTTAAGCGCGCGGGCTTATTTTAGCGATGGTAATGTTGCTTGTTAAACTTGCGGTGATCGATTCGAAACTTTGGCCCTTGCTAGCGTTGCTTAGCTGTGTTCTATTCGATAATATTTATTAATTAATTCGCGTGCATGCGTGTATATGGGGAATACATTGATTATGCCTAACCCTTCCGCAAGAAAATTGATTTTCGATTGTTGAACGAGATCTTCTTGAAAAAGAAAAAAACACATTCGAATTTTAAATTCCCAGACGATACGTCAAAATAGAAAATCGATCGAACGTCAACACATCCAATTACGTCTGCCGAGAGATTAATAATTCTCCTCGAATCTCCCCGACTGAGGATTGAATCCCGATACTCGCGTTCTTTCTTCGATAACTTTTTCTATAATTTACAAATAAAATACAGTCGATTCGATACGTATTTCACTTTATAAATATAATATTTTTAATTTTGTTGACACTGCGTGCCAATAAAACAATTTAATTTAATTTAATCTTAATTTAATTTATAATTTAATTTGTGTAGAACTGCTTAATTTAATTATTGTACTATATATTCGTGTTAAAATATGTGGTTCAAATACATAATAGAATATATGTGTTACAATCTATTGATTGATAAAATAAGATATAACCAGTTTCAGAGCTTTTCTGAACATCTGGTGCAAGTCCATAAAAATCCTCTGCTGCAGATGTATCAATTTTATCAAAGAACAACTATATTACTTGAAACATAATGTCCTCTGGTTAGGCCCACTTGCACAACGTGTCTCAACTGCGACCGGTACAATACCGGAGTATATCGTCGAGCGGAATAACGAACGCATTACTAGTTGCGAGCAATCGGTGTGTCGGTAGCCTTAATCGCGCTATCCGATTGTCCGACGCGCGAAATTTAGCGTACACGGGGCACGTTCGACGAACAGCCCGTCAATCGCGTGATGTACGTCGAAGTTTCGCGCGATTGGGATTCGACGCGTTGCCATCTATAATCGAGTATACCGCCGAACGGAAGGAATCCAAGCTGGGGCCAGTGAAGGAGGAATATGTCAGTCGATTCTCTCTGTCTGCGTGGCTGCTTGGAGGCTTTTCTCGCGCCAGATGTCGTTTAATTCGAAACCCGACCTGAGAAATTGCACGGCGATAAAGCGGGACGAGTTTTACGCGGATCCGCCCGCTCCGGCCGGTTATAATCTGTCAGCTAGTAGCTGTTTTACAGCTTGTATTACAATGTAGTAAAAGAAGCCCGGTGAAGCCTCGGTGAAAATGACCGAGTCGAATCGATGGAAATTGCTGTGCTCTTACCAGCGGGGCTTGTAAGAAGGTTCTCGGTGCCTGATCTGGAATCCCGATCTCTACGACCTTTCGACCCGATCGAACGCTCCCGACTCTTCCACGAGATAGGAAATTTATTCTTATTTAAACTAGAGGAGTTCCCGCGCTCGGTGAAGAACATTCCGGAGAGCGCGTAATTTAGTTTCATTGGCCTGTGGTGAGACGAACGTGTGGTAGTAGAGGAGATGAAACGCTTCTGGAGATGTAGAAGAGTTTCCGCTGTATGGGGGAATTAATCGAAAATACAGTAGAACATCGCTTGTTCGAACTAATTGGGAGACGAGTCAGTTTTCGGATAATCGATCTTGAAGAAAATTTGCGTCTTAATTAAACAGTTTTCAACATTACGACGTTTTCAAATTTACGTCATAAATCAACTGGAAGTCAAACAGTTTTCGAATATGGATGTTTATTGCGTGAAAGAATACGTGTGTAATAATCTAGTACGGAGCTGGCTAACTGGCGCTACCCCCCTCCACTGCATCAATGGGAGAGTGGGGCTCATCTTCTTAGTGGAGAGCTCAATGCAGTGGAGGGGGTAACGCTGACGATCAGGAAAGTAGAGGCAAAGATCTACGGGCTTAATAGATGCTGTATTTCTTTCCATTATCTCTTCTCCCGGCAATTCAAGAACATTTTTGTACATACGCAGCACGACCTAATTGTCACCATTTGCTATTTTCAAGCTTCTATACAGATGAAAATTTCTCTTATTATTTTGAAATTCTAATAATATTGATTCGCTATTTTTAATATACCCGTTTATATTCCACGACTAAATTACATTTTATTTTCACGTTGTTTAAAACGTTCAGTAATATTTAATTGACCTTTTAATGTCAACACTGCTCTTCTTCTTTTAATAGCAGTTTTATGGTACAAAAGTATAAATGAAAGGCAGTTTACTTGGATGAGGCACTCAGAATATGTAGTTTGCATATATAATTAGAATAATCGAAACTCGAATGACCGACACTTTGGACAATCGACGTTTAACGTTTAACGTTTGAAAATTTTTTTAACGACCCGAGATGTTGTTTAAGGGTGGTAAAGTTCTCGTTTTGTCCTTGACAAAAGCGAGAGACGCGCGAGCGAGCGTCCCCCTCGAGAGTGCATGATGATTTAATTTCATTTCGTTGGTCCACGATGTTTCGTGTATTTTCAAGTGACCCTGATTAAGGGTGGTTGATAGAGTCAAAGGATGCACGAAGGGATTTTCGACCAACTGTGTCCTTCCTCGCTGTAAATGAGGAAACTGCATACGTACACCAGCAGTTCCGGCTGACTCTTTTACACAGTTTACTTTATTACGCCGTCGCACATCCAAGCTCCCTGTACTTTTCTCCAGGTACAAGTTTCATCCAGCTGGGGAGCTACGAAAACTGAATGAACCACGGTTTTTACGCCATGCTGGAGTAGCTACTTTTCCTCGAGAAGAAGGAAACTATGACCCACCACTGTCATGCTTGGCGTTTCAGCTGGCTGAGTGAAATGTACGAGTCGCATCGTTTTTTTTTTTTGTACATTATATCAGAGGATGAATTTTCGATAATTATAAACTTGATTATTGATCGTCGTTTCACGATTTGGTTACATGCTCGGAAGAAAGGCGCGGGCTACTTTGTGGTTGACTATGATCACTGGGTTATTGATTGTTTACCGTTGCCTTCACTTGCACGAATCATTTTTGTCACGTACAAGGCTGTAACAATTATGATATGATATTTAAAGCCATTCTCGGTGATACAGAGTCTCGATCTTTGTCCGTATGTTATAAATTTTTTTATGTAAAATGTTTTCACACAGATTATAATACACTCCAGTTTCAAAATCAACGTGTCTTAAATCCTGTTGATAGGTTCAAGTTCGAGTTTAATTTCTTTTTTTTTTTTTTAAGTGAGACCGTCGCCTTTATGATTGACTGTTACTACTGGCTACTAGTTATTTACTGCATCTTCCACTTCTAAATTTATCAATCGATTTTCTCTGTCAATTATACGAGCCACGAAGAATCCAAACTGTGATGTTGTCCATTTCCATTTTCTGTAATTATCCTAATTCCAGTACAAGAATGAGTACGCACCGTTGATATATTCAATTGTCGAGTGAGCATTTGACTAAAACTTCTTACTTTCGACTGTGAGCACGAGAATACAGAATTAGCGTTGAATTTTACAAAGATCATTAGAGTTGATTCCGCGTGGTTCATGTATTATAGAACTGTTGACTGAACGCGTCTGACGGTCTATTTACTTTCTCCGTTTCTCACACCCTTTCCTCTCTCTCTCTCTCTGTCTCTCTCTCGCTCGCTCTCGAAAATCTTCTTGGTTTCTCCCCTCTTGTCGCGGCGGTGAGAGCGAAGTTAGCGACTCGTCGCGACGGCTTAACGTGTTCCGCGCTGATGAAGTGTTTCTTTGCAGTTTTAGCTGGTTAAACTGCGAAACTCGCGTGCTCCGCGTCGTTCCCGCGGCTTCCCGCGAGTTTCAGCCGGTCTTCGTGGATGGGATTCGCGGAATTACTTTTTCCACCGTCTTCCGCCAGTTTCCGCGGCTGGGAAACTTCTCTCCGGCCACGGCTTCTCTCACACTCGTCTCGATCTTTTTCCAATAATTAATTCGGTTAACCGTTAAACACACCGTCGTGTTTATCGCTCGTGCTGGTTTTGCACCCGAAATTAATCCTTTTGCCGATCGTGTTTACCATATTGCCATACAGATGATATTTGCCTTTTTTTTTTTTTGCAAATAAAATTCATCTCATTGCTAATTAAATTCACTTTCTTACGGATCAGAGATTTCATTGCTTGGTAAATCAAAATTCACTTTGTAGACGATTCAAAAGTGAACTTGATTAATGTATTTTATTGTATTTTCCAAAAGTTTTTTAAAAAGTTAAATTCTCCAAGAAAAATATTCTGACTAATTTTTTGAACTATGAACATTTATGTGTTCATAATTGTATTATTTATACTATACAAATATGCATGTGAAACCAAATATGTATATAAATACTTTTAGTATTAAATATTTATCTTATGTTAATTTCATCTGTTCTTTTACGTTACTCTCTGTTCAAGTATTTTGAAATAATAACTTCACATCATCGCATTTCATTTTTGTTACACTTGCTTAAGGAAACGAAAACTTGATTTGCAGATGGATAGATTTGATCTACGAAAGGGTGAATTTGATTTGCAAAAGAGTGAATATAATTCGCGGAAAGGATTAATTTGCACAAAACCTCCTGATATTTCGTTAATTGAAATCCGTCGTCAAAAAATAATCAGCCCTGCTTAGAAGCTGTCTCGGTCTTAGTCAAGTATCGTAAACTTATCGTTAACTCGAAACACTATCGTCCGATCCTTAAAAATAACCAAGAGCCTCGCAGTAGTCACTTCGCGCGAGAAGGTGAGTTAGGGTTGTCTAAGTTTTACTACAAGCATTCTCTCTTTTTTTTTTTGGTCTTTTTTTACCTTCTTCACGAACGTAATTATTTACGAACGATAGCTGCGTGATGCGATGTTCTCCGCGCGAGATATTTTCGTTATTATATTGTTGTTAGCCGCGAAGCATATTGACCTATCCATAAACGGAACACGATATTCTGTTTCACGGGGGATAATGCCTCGCTCGTAAAGCGGGCGTATTTCCAGAGGCAGGCGCCTCGGAAAATCTACGCCATCCTAAAGAAAAGTGTTTTTACGTTCGAGGAACACGGGGGATATTTCGAGTAATAAAGTTGCGTGAGGTAGTTCAAGTAAAGAGTCATGAGAGAGAGAGAGAGAGAGAGAGGAAGGGAAAAATATTCGTGGTGTTTCGTAGGTCTTAAACTCTATGGAAATCCTAGGCGTAATGGCGTTTCCCTGTAAGGAGAGCAAGAAAGAGGAAAGGCAAGAGGGAGGAGAATGGAAAGAATGGGGAGGAGGAGGAGGGGGAAGAGTGGAGAAGCTGGTCCAGATGAACATTCCTCGTCATTTTTCTCTCGTACCTCGCCGCGAGGCGAATTTCTCGGCGCGGAAACACGCGAGAAAAAGCGGCCGGTGGTGAACTTTCATGCGCTCTCGCGCGCCTTCAGCCGCGGAGACTTTTTCGACTGTTGAAGCACTTCGAGACCGAAGCTAGGTGACTCCGAAGCACTTTGGCCCCCGCTGTCTCCGGCTTCCACTCGAAACTTCTCCTCCTTCTTCTCCCCCCCCCCCTCGTCCTTTTGTTGTTTCTTTCTCCCTCCTCCTCCCCCCTACCCTCATTCTATTTTTCTGTTCTATTTTTTTTCTCTGCCGACCCCCTCCCCTCTGTTTCGTACGCCCGTTTCACCGACGTCGGGCGAAAAAAGAAGGAAAATTTTCAGCCGGACTCTAACGGCACTCGGGAGTATTGCGCGACCAACTCGTTGCCGCGTTACGATTAATCGTCCCCCCGGAAAAAACAAAGGGGAATGAGAAAGCAGGAAGAAGAAGACACAAAGAAAAGAAGAAGGGGAGAGAGAGAGAGAGAGAGAGGAAGTGGTCGCACCAGTTCGTGATCAACTCCTTCTCGTATCCGTGGGTCCGCTCGTTTTTCGCCCGGACGACGGCGGAGAAAAAGGAAGGGGACGATTGAAAAGCGTCGAAAAAGCCCCGATCGAGCCAGCCGGCTGGTTCTTCCGCCGCCAATAATGTCCGTGTCGCCCTTGTTCCTGCACAGATTTATCATCCGACTCTCGATGGCCGGCTCAACGATCCCAGCTACCGAACGAACGTTTCCCCGTTTCACGCGGCCTCAACTTCCCTTCAAGGTCGCTCGCAACGTTACGAGATATTGGGTTCGATTGGATTCGTTACGACGTGATTCACTCGAGATTAAAATCGATCAGGATTCGCTTTGCACTCGTGCGGTCGATTGAAGCACGTAGTCTTGTGGTAGTAGACCGCGCAATTGAGAAATCTCCAGTTGTTGCTGTAGTATTGTAGTTATTATAATCTGCAGTTACTGTACTTTTTGTTACGTTTAGTTACAACAGATGGCTTGCAATGTTCGCTGATCACAGAAATGCGCGAATGAGAAAAAATATGAATGCGATGCGTCGATTAGAATCGTGAGAAAGCATCAGGAGAGAGCTTAATCTCTAGCGCTGGGATAACGTGCCACGCACGTCGAGAATTTTTTGTTCCAAAATTGTAATATTTTCTCGGTGTTAAGTATATTTAAGTAAAGACACAATGGGTAAAAAACAAATAATAAATTTATTACTTCTCAATCATTTCTATCATACCGAGTTTAAAAAGAAAATTCAATTTGGTCACTCGTTATGGTCCGCAATCAGTTGCCAGCGCAAGTGGTTAAATGATTCTTCATAAAATGAGTCATAAAAGGAGTCGACTGTGTTTTTCAAGAGTTTCTGTGTTATCTTCTGTTTTTATTACCATTGTTGTTATTTGGTAAACATCGTTTTATCTCTACATTATTCTTATTGCGATGTCGTCTGTTTTATATTTTATGAACAGAGTGTTCTGCTGATAGGATGATTCCTCGCGAAAAAATATATCGAAAAGGTAGGATAGAATTTTTTTTCTTTCTTTAAGGTCCTGTCGAGCTCAAGGATTTATCAAGTATACTCGACATTTAGACTGACGGGAGGTTATTTCACTTGTAAAATTAGGTAGAAAAGCGTGGAATAAAATCTTTCCATCCAAAGTTTCATCTTCAAGAAAATCGAGTCCCAGGATTTATCATAGCATATTCGAATTTGGCTAATTCTAGACGTGGCAGAGAAGAACAATTGACAGGAAGTTCATTCTGCGTGGAAAAATGGGTAGAAAACGTAGAATGACATTTTTCCGTCCAAAGATTCATCTTCGAGAACACGGACTTTGAATGTGTTTCGTTAAAAGTTGTCGCGTGTATATTTCACAAATCTTCAAACTTGATTTTCTCGAAAACGAAGCATCTCGCAAAAATCATATTATAATCATATAATAGTATAAGAATAATCATTAATAATATTAATAATATTAATATAAGAATAATCATTAATAATATTAATAATATTAATATAAGAATAATCATTAATAATATCAATAATATTAATATAAGAATAATCATTAATAATATTAATAATATTAATATATGAATAATCATTAATAATATTGATATAAGAATAATCATTAATTAATAACATTAAACAATCTCCTGTTGATTATTCTTTCTTTATTCTCTGGAATTAGTTAAATTCAAATATACTTGATAAATTTTCAAGTGTGATTTTCTGAAGCCTCGGATGAACAAGTTTTGTTGTTTTTTCACGAGGAATCATTCCTCGCTGTACTGTTCCACAGAATAAGACACTGAATTCTTTAAATACACCTCCTATTATTTTAAAATTCATTTAATTCATATGAAATCTGAAATCGTTTATCCTGAACAATAAATTTGAATACTGTCCGAATAATTTCGAGGGCGTGACGCCGCTTCGAAAACGAGAGAAGGCACAAGAGACGAACGACAGATTCAGTTTATCTCGCGCTGCGAGATTTCGGAGACAGGAGGCTGGATTTGCATGGCTCGGGAGGGAATCATTCACTGCTCAAGCAAACAAGAGAAGAGAAAGCTTCAAGAGAGAACATCTGGGGATTTCTTTTCGAGAGAATGGAAGAACCTGCTGAAAAGGAACAGTGATCACGTCGTGCTCGCGTGCGCGACGCGACGCGTCGCGGAAATCAGAATCATCGCTACGGGAAGTGAAATAACAGTGAAATATTCCAGAGGACGAGAGTGCTAGTGCAAGAGTGTAGAGTCAATAGTCACGTTCCTCTCCGAGTCGACGATCACTTTGCTTGACGAGTTGACTTCCCCTGTCATACATATGCTCGCCGAGTCTTCATCAGTTTCGCGATGATTTGCAAAGCAGTATCAAGAGTGTCGCGTTCGTTTATCTTGGCGATGGGAATGTTGGCCAAGTTTCTTCGAAGTCAACTGTAGTGTCAACTTTACTTTGTGTAATGCCCGCACGAACGAGACGTATTAAATCTCGCAGTGTAAACGTTCCAATCTATGGTTCTTACGAATTAGAACTTCTCTCGTGATTCCTGTTGCTACGCTGCCACTCGCAGAGATATTATCAAGTTCCATGGAATTAACAATTAAAGATATTTCTGAGAGAACGCGAAGTTGTCGGAGCGTTCGTTTGGTTTTCGCGATACGATGTAATAATAGAAACGGCCAGAAGAGAAAGTGACAGATTCCACTGGGGTGCCATAAATTCCATTCTTCTCGGTACTTTATCGTGGGCCATAGGGATCGATTGTTTTCCGACCGCGACGCTTACAAGAATCGTTAACGAAGACGAATGATACAGCTTAAATATTACTAAAACTCTCTCAGTGCCCCAAATCAATTACAGTCATTTTGTAACACGATTATTCTATTTCAGTTTTATCGAAACCGTATATATGAGAAGAGTGTGATTGAAAAATTCGTGCAACCTTCGTACGAGGGTTGTCCACGTTTACCGAGTCGTGTTATATAGAATGTTGTGTTACAAGATGATTGACTGTATGCGTTAATCTTTGCTTCGTAAAATTTCATAAAAATTGAAGGTTATTAACTCTAAATTAAAGATGTTAAAGATATTGACCCTTTCAATATTTATGCCGAATACACTCGTCGTAATAACAGAAATGTGTACTTACTATGTAAGTAAAATTTAGACGAAAAAAAAAAACATATTGGTAATTTTGACACATTTTAAAATACTTTAAAACCAAAAAAAAAAAAAAAAAAAAAGAAAAAGAGAATTGTTATCAATTATAATTATATATAACTTTTTACGAAATAATACAATTTTATACTTATCACAAAATATATGATTAAAAATATGGTCTAAAAAACAAAGTAACTAGAAAATTTTGTCGTTTTATTACAATTTATTTCAATCTTTGTGGCGGCTTAAAAATAATTAAACGCACGTTCTCGAATTGAAGTAAATTTCCGTCTCTTTGTTTTCACAAATTTTCAAGACCCATCCGTTCTTCCAAGACTCCACGTCCACAAAGATCTCTCGATCGCTTCTACGAATGATCCAATATCTCTGTCGTCCAAGTGTTCGTTACTTTTGAAACTATAGAGGTGCTCGCAGCTTTATCGTCCAGCGATACCTGCTAACCACGTCGTTCTTCTCTAACCACTTCCTCCTTGTTTACCCGGCCGGTTTTCCGTTTGAAGTCGGCCCTGGTCAGTTTCCTTTGAGAAGCTTAGCCCTCGCTGCTCCGGCTCGTCGATCGAACGTGATCTAGCTAGCTGTTCAGGAGACACGCCGCTTTTGCCTCCCTTCAAAGTTACTCTGCCAAGCCTTCCCGTTTGTTCCGAAGACCTCAATTCGATCTCTCGCAGAAAACCCAGAGTCTATCCACTCTGGCGTTGGCTGAAAGGATCACCTGTGTGACTGATTGTTCCGTGTTCGAGTCAGTTCAAAGACGTCAACTGGTATGGAATGTCGGGTGACGGGTAGATCTTCATATTCTCTAAACATAAAATGAAATAAAGCGAGATGAATAAACGTGCGTTTCACATTGAAAAGAGTAGGAATGATGCGAAAAATATTTTCGCCCATCACTCTATATGTATTGGGTTAGATTTAAGTTCACTCTATATCTAGGTTAGGTTCACTCTGTATGTATGTATGCAAGTGGGAAGGAGAATGACACGAAAGATATTTTCGTCCATCACTCTGTATGTATTAAATTAGGTTCAGGTTACTCTGTATGTATTAAATTAGGTTCGCTTTGTATGTAAGTTGTGTTTGGTTGGGTCTCAGATGGACGACGATATAATTCGAAATTTAGTGGATGAAAGGGGAAGAAGACTATCGGTTTAAGAATTACCACATCCTTATTTTTAGATTATCATTTGTTTCGATTGTTGCAACACTTTTACTCTGTATGTATTAAATTAGGTTAGGTTCATTTTGTATGTAAGTTGTGTTAGGTTCGGTTCTGAGATGGACGACGGTATAATTTAGTGGATGAAAACGAAGTTTAGTGGATAAAAGAGGAAGAAGACTATCGGTTTAAGAATTACCACATCCTTATTTTTAGATTATCGTTTGTTTCGATTGTTGCAACACTTTTTAACTCTCAAAGAATATGATAATATTGACGCTATGAAGGAAGTTTATAAAAAATATTTTAATGAAAAATCAAAGAAATTTCACAGCGATGGTATCACATACATATGTACGTCTTTGTTTAAAAAGTGGGAAGAAGTTGTAGATTAAGAGAAACCTATGATCTGAGCAAATTATCTATAAAATTTTTATCCATACACATTGAAATTAATTTAAATTAATTCAAATCTACCAAACTGGAACAAATTTTATTCTCGCGTAAAAAATATAATTATATATATATACTGAGTATACATTAGTATTGTAGATAATTTGTTTAATATATATATACTTAGTGCTTATAGCTATATTTACAGCTATAGAGTATATATTAGTAGATAATTTGTAGATAATTGTAGATAATTTGTTTTATACATATACTCAGTGCTTACAGTTATATTTCAAATTTTACTACAATAATAAATATTGCAAAAAGCAAAACGAACTTAGCTGGAACGACCTAACAATATCGACTCCAAGACGTTCACAGTCGAACCTTCTTTCCCAATGAAAATCCACGTATCTTTATCGACCATGAAAGCAGCAACTGATAAATCTGGATCGAATTCGAACAAAGTTAAGCAACGAACTGGATCCGCCGGAAAAGTCTTAATCCGATTGGCACGCAATCTTCGGGTCTCTCTCGCGAGTGCGTTTGCCGCGATTTCACTGTCGCCGGCTTGGGCCCCGAGTAACCAGTTCCCGTTAAATCGAGCAACGAAACGATGCGGTGGAACGACGCGCGTCCCAATAGTCCAATTCCCTAGCACGGCCGGGCAGAATGCGAGACGAGTCGGACACAGCGGAGAAATTTCCAGCTGGGTGCCGCCGCTCTGAGCAAGTTAAACCCATTAGCGATGTGTTTCATCCGAACGCAAATACCGCGGGTCCGCGTCTGTCGCGCCGTATCGATCGAGCGATCGAACGAATCGTGCTGGAAATTTTCCTTCCTTTTCGTTTCTCAGGGAACAGCGATACGAAAGAGAGAAAGTTTCGCGATACGGATTCGTCGCGCGTTGTTCGCTATCTTGGATCGTTATCGTTTCGGATCGGAATGGGATCGAGGGTGAAAAGCTCGCGATTATGCAAATTTCTGGAATCACAGGGTCGGAGGAACGAGAAATCCCAAGGAAAAGATGTCTGTCCAGAGAAACATTTTTTCGAGATCGTCGCGAAAGGCAGTTGACAAACCGATTTTTGCCGGATGGTGGCTGATGTATCGACGTTATCCCATGGAAATTGACTGGATATCGGTTGGAATACGAACTATTGTATAGTTTATGCAGCGATGGCCGTAACGTGCTCGCTCTGTTGCATAAAAATGCGAGGAAAGTGGCACGGCGATAATGGCGGGTTTTCTCTCCCCGCACATCCTGCTGTTCTTTCGTTCGCGTAATCGCAATCGTGACCGTAAATGGGTTAGGGGGTAAATGGCGTGTTATCCTCGTTTCTCCTCCATATCGTTCTTTTTGACTGAAATATTTCCATTTCCGTGTGAGTTCAATTATTACTTTGAATTTCCAACGTCAGTACAAGTGGATTTTGCATTTCGCGTTTGATATTTTGATAACATGCTCGATGCACGATATAAATTACGCAGTTGAGCTTTTAGATGCACGATGGTTAACGTATTGACCAATTTTTGTCTCGTTCTCAGGAACTAATTACTAGATCGCAGATGTTTATGTCTCTACGGGGGAAATTTGAAACGCTCAAAGTTAAGAATCGCGTTCTCTCATTCTCACATTCTCACCTTTTACGAAAAATTTACGAGCAGATTTAGATTTAGAAAGCGATTTACTCGCAAGTTAATTTTGTGTGAATTGCGTGTAATTTGTTAAAAGTTAAATTCGATCATCGAGAGTTTGTGTTAATATTCTAATTTGTTGACACGTTTCGTCTCCGGTTTTCGTCCCTGCCAATTTTCATTCTCATTGTTCCTCATTTTCATTGTGCAAAACACAAACACACCGGCGTGCATGCTCCTCATAGAGCGTCTAAATATTTGCGCTCGCCGAAATTATGCGAATGTTTGGACAATAACAGTATCGGCAATAACACGATCGGCGAGTGTAATAGTGACAGCCAGCATTAGTTTGTCGGAACGGGTCGCGCTTGGTTGCGTTTTCTTGTAAACGGTTCGTTTCCACCCGGTTTCGAACCGCGCCGCAAAATAAACTTGACGTTGCAATTTCGTTCTCTTTGTTACTACGTTTGATTATCGTTGCATTCTCTTGATTGTCTCGCACGAAATAAAGCGTTTAACACTTTAGAGAGTGGGCAATTTTACTCTCGCTGCCCGTTTGAATTCAATTTAAAAATCAAATGAACAAGCTATTAAGCGGGGGCAGTATCTTTGTTCGAAGTACCATCGAAAACAAAAACACAGCGGCTACGTCGACAATATTATTGGAACCGTTGACATTCTCATCGAACAATCTAATAAGAAAATCGAACGCAATGTGCACGATGAGAATTTGACAATTAAAATAAGCAATTAGCGTTTCTTCTCGATAAATCGATATTTGTAATGGACAGTATTCCTCTCGCCTCTTTTTCTTTCTGAAAATCAATCGATAAGTAAACTCGTTGCCAATTAATTATTAGATTTCATCTGGTTATTTGAAAGAAATATACAATTAGTCGATAGAATAAATTGTGATTCGAGAATAGATAGAACGTGTTACAAGTCAAAAGATTAGACAGTTTTCAAATATGTTCCACGCAAAAGAATACGTATCTAACGTAATCGCTAGACGCCTTTTTATTAATATATTAATAGATTTATTAATAAAAATTTTTATTAACCATCTAACTTTGTATTTGATTCAAGAGCTTTCTTTTGATTGAAGCAATCTGATAATGATGTTACCAATGCTTCGTTCTTGTGAGATCAATTTGTATGCATGTAACTCAATTTAATTTATCATTTACTGTTCTACGAATAGATGAAAATCTCTTTCGCTAGTTCCTTTGAGATTTCACTAATTTTAATAAGTTAAATCGCAGGTTACAAATTTCTTTTTTTGATTCGACGCGCTCCAGTCCTGTTTCTTTTGATATGAACGAAATCTGTACGTAAGTGTACTTTTAAACTCGAAACGAATCATTAAAATTAGACTCTCTGAAGCAGGAGAAATGCTTGTTCCAAAATGTGAGCATAGTTTCACACTCAACCATACCGTTACTTTACAATACCCATTCTTACCATAACCGGTCAGATGATGAAACAATTGATTAATACAAGAATTTTTCATAAAGTTAAACGAACAGAAAGAAGTAACAATGGACGTAATAATTTTAAATTAAATTTTGAAATCGGCGTGTTAAGTATACGCTTAGTATCAGTGTCAAGTATTTCGCCAACATTATGTGGTCGAACAATCGGTTATTCGGGTTGATCAACTCGTGCGACGAGTTGCAAAATAGTGGAGCGAAATCTTTGCCGGGTCGGAAATAGAATTCGAGGGATCTTCGTTAAAAGCGTCGTCAGCAACCGACGCGAATATATTTCCAATTGGAATGGCCGATAACAGGCCGTGAGGGAGAGATGAGGGGGAAGGTTCGATATCGTTGAACGTGAATCAAGAAGACGCGGAGCCCTCGCAAATCAGTAGCCGGAGCCCTGTTCCTTCGCGGAATCTCGTTTCGCGAATCCGATAAATTGCGCTGGATATCGACCCGGTGGCACCACCGGTTATTCGTTCTTATTACCAGTCGCAACAAGAATCGCCTCGTAATATCGTGTGCCCGTTCGACGCCGCCTTTCTCCCTCCTCTTCACCGTGAAATTATCGGAATTCTATTTGGCAATTAACGACGCTGAAAAAACCTATCAGTATCTCGTTCGATTTATCTGCTGATCATCGACGCTCTGCGATTTTTTTTTCTCCACCCCCCCCCCCCCCCCACTTCGACTGCTCTTCGGTCTTTCCGTCGCTGGGGAAATTGCTCGGGACGTTGGCCGATCATATTTGAAATTGAATTCGATTCATGCGGCTGCTTTGATCGCCAGTCGTGTGTACAATTGAACGTTGATCGGTTGCATGAACTGAAAAAAAAAAAAAAAACAGAAACAAAGTTGCGAGTCAAGTATCTCTGGACGAATTACTTTGAATAGCGATGCAATTTCACACGGCAGAGGAACGAAAGAAAATGCACTAATTTCAGATTTGAATAATTTCAATTAAAACATGAAAGAATCATAAACTTGTAAGAATCAAATGACTAGTGGGAAAAGCAAAAAAAAAAAAAAGAAACAGAACATCTTTTCTCTGTACATTCTGCAATATTTCGTTACATAAGGGTGATTGTTACGCTTTGAAGAAATATTAAAAAAAATTAGTTCATTTCGTGAAGAGTATTATTATACGTTTAAGGTGTTACACGAATGTTAGTTTACAAGTAATTGAGCTTAGTAGCTTGATAAATAGACACACATTCTCCTGCGATTTTCATGAAATTTGGCACGAATGTAGTTTTCAAAAAAATATATTCGATCCATATTTTTTTTTAATCGGCAATGGTCGATGCTGAAGGAGTGAAAATTATCCTCAAAGTTAATTACGAGTGTGAAATGTTGTATATTTTGTAAAATATCTCGGAAACTATTAAAGATACCATTTTCGTGTACATTGATGAAATTAGTGCTTTTTAACGACAAATTGAATGGTGTGTACTGTTTCGTAAGAAAATCGACGTGAGTCGATCGTTAGTAAGCAATTCCATCATGATCGGGCGGATAAAGTGTTGAGACATCACTTGTTAAGAGAGCTGAGATTCGAGCAGGCTTCGCGATCCAAGCAGCTACGCGTGAAAATGTCAAACACGATTAGAGGTATCCGCAGTAAACACAAGTTAGGGAATCCTCTTGGGTGGGGAAATGGTGCGGACAACCCCTGGAAATCGACTGATTTTCGCTGGCATGCTGCTAACTCGAGAGCAATTACCGAGCATTTCAACCCTTAACGATGCGGTTTTATTCCGTATTCGGGGAGGCACACGTCGAAGCCGAGTAATTGCAAGACAGGCAATCTCTCTTGCGATATCATCCTGTTCCAACTTTCCACTTATCTTCCGATATCTGCCTCTTATCTAGATCTTCATTACTCGAGTCGAGTAACTGGATAACCAATTGGATCCATCTTCTCTCGTCTTGCAACTTTCGCGATCGTTTTCGCTCGTTTTGACCCGAAGTTACGAAACGTACTCACAGTATGTAGAATGTCCACATACTGAATGTCCGTGTGCGGAATGCGCAGCCCTTGCGTCAGAATAGGCGTCAACTTTAACCACTTGCGCTGGCACCTGGTTCGCAGACCATAACGAGCGACCGAACCGTATACAATAATTTGTCGCTCTCTTTTTCTTTTGAACTCGTCGGTATGATATCATTGGATAGAAATTACTAAGAAGTAATAAACTTATCATTTGTTTTGCCTAGCGTTACGTCTAAATATACTTAAAACTGAGAAAATATTGCAATTTGACACGGCTCGCAGTATTCAAAAATATTAATATCCTGGAGAGAAAACGTAAAATTTAGACTCACGTGGTTTGTAATAAATAATTTATTAATATTCGAGAAATTAGAAGGTGTAGGAAAAAATATAAAAATATACCCTTGTTTGCAAACGTGTTTTAAAATGTCGAATCATCAGCTCCAATATTACTGTTAATAATAGGAGGTTAATTATATTAAAAAAAAAAAAAAAATGAGTTAAAAATTGTTAATCCAGAGAAATAGATTTTCCAATTATCAAAAGAGCTGAAGACAAATGAACCTAGTGATTATAGAAATTATCTGCCTATGGATGACTCTGCTTTTTTATTATCCTTTGAGCAAAATTCACTCAAAGATTGAAAGGTGCAGGCGCCGTTAGTGCAGGAGAGACTATTTGCAACACTAAAGTTTTTAGCAGTAGGAAAGAGTTACGAAGACTCAAAATTTAGGACTACAATTTCACCTCAATTATTGAGCAAAATGATTCCCGAAGTGTGTATCGCTGTTTAAGAATTAAAGATTCTTATTCTTATAATTAAATGTAATTCAAGAGTAAGGATTAAAAGAAGATATATTTAAAGGTAAAATTAAAGTTTTATTTTAAACATTCGTTTTTATTTTAAACAGACGCACAGAAACAAATTCCGAGCAACGAGCAAATTCCACAATAATTTTGTAATAGACGGAACGAAAATCTCGATTCAGATTCCTCCGTTTCTTCGCTTCGTATTCGTCGAGAATACATACACACAGACATACAATGTCCCTGGGGTCAGAATCTTCGGATGAGGCGTCGACCTCAACAATAGCCTTACGTGACACCCGACTGTGTAGCTCGAATCAAGAGAAAGTTCCGTCGGCAGATTACGGCGTAGAAAGGTAATGGAATTTGGCGAGGCAAGCAGTTTTGCGGGGTCACGTCCCTTCTCACGGGCCGTACGAGGCCGAGTGAATCAGTTCGTGGCGCACGTTGCGCAAACAGTCATGGAATCGACGATCGGGACAGAGTGGATCAATCGTAGAGTAACTAGCCCCCTAGCAGAGAGTAGTGCAAATAAAAAATTCAAAAAAAAAAAAAAAAGAAAAAAAAGAGAAACAAAGAGGGAAAACAAAAAGGGAAAAACACGAGTGGAGTGGAGAATGAAAAAGGGAAGAAGAGTCACGGAAGAGTCGTAGTAAACGTGCCTCTTTGTTTGCGGATATCGTGGATATCGATCGTCAGGTGGGAGGGTGTGTGGGTTGCAGCGACGACAATTAGCGGTGTCGGTCATCGACGACGAGCGAGATCGAACGATCGAAGGCAGAAAGTTGGCAAGGACGGACAAGCTGCTGGCTGCTACGCGCTCGCACACGCGTGGCCTTCTGTCGTGTCGGGGTTCATCAGCGTGATTGGTGGCGCTTTGGAAGCGAACGGGCCGCTCCTCGACCAGGACAGTCCGCCGCGGAATTTTGCTATGTCGATGCCCGCCATTCTCGTGTCGCGCGCAGCTACGCGGACCTGGCCATCCTCCTGCGGAAACGTAAATGCACCGGTTCCCCGGACTTCGACCCGGCGCCGCCAGCTCCTGGCATTTTCCTCGTGATCCAGGATGAGGCGGCTTTGCCGAGGGGATTATCAGCGATCCGCTCGCACCTGCGAATATCGATAACTTCCCCGTGGCCTGGCCGGTGACGTTGATTCGCAGTAACAAGGGTTTGCTGCACCGATGGACAGTCGACTGGTCTGTTGGATACTCTGGCTTTCGAAATGCCTCGTGGTTTAGACCGGCGACAGAATGATACGATTCGGCAGGTTCCGTTCGGTTCGGATGATCCCTACGCTCTTATCAGGCGCTGAAGACGCGCCTCCCCCGTACTCGCAACAAGGTAGATCTAGATTCGCTAGAGGATTTCGGATCACGAGATTGCGTTTCAAAACGCTGATATAAATTATGCAGAATTGCGATTGTCGTTGCAACAACGACTGGAACTAGGTATTCTGCGATGGGTTCATTATTGCAGCACTGGACTGTCGAATGTGTCTTGTCCAACTGAACTTGAGAATGGTAATTGAACGCACGAATGAACTTTGTTTGCGAATATCTTGTAGAATCACATTTATTAATAATTAGACATGGAAACTGTACAAGTTGAAAGTTTCAGGAGATTTATAATCTTAATTTTTCCCAGAACCGAGCCTAACAAGAATGAAAACCGTTTCTAACGTGAGAATTAAACCGCTTCTCCTTAAAACAGCGCTGGTTCAATCTAGCCAATCACATTTAAAAGACGAGTTGTTTAATTGCTCTGCTATAGGTCATCTGGAAACGGTAGATTAAAGCATCGATAAGACGATCGATGACAACAAACATAACAGACTTGCCGGTTAATCTCGATCTTCGTGATGTTTCTAAGTTCCGATTTCCCAAACGTTAACCTCTTGCGCTGGAATGACGTATATAATATATTTAAGTATAACCCAGGCGAAACAAATAATAAATTTATTACTTCTCAATAATTTCTATCCAGTGCTATCATACCGATGAGTTCAAAGAGAAAGCGACGAATTATTGTATTACGATATTTGGTCGCTCGTTATGGTCAGCAATCGATTGCCAGCGCAAAGGGTTAATCGGAAACATTCAAAAGAATGCGACGTTCAACTAAATCGTGGTTCAGAGCCCAAGAACGTTCAATATTCTTGCGCTAACAGCGAGAACAACAAAGAACGGAAGAATTCGAAGACATTTGGTACATTTTGCAAAATATACGCTCGGCTGTCCGCGAGATTTAAATTACCACTTTCAACGTGGCTCGTGGAACGCATTTGATCTACATTTACAGAATTCCTGACACAATCGAAGAGAAAAGGAAGCGAAAGACGATTTGTAGGATACGTGGCCATGGAGGAACGGACCGGGTGTTTCCGGTTTTCGAAGCAAAGTAACTGTAATTTATAGTTCTATCGCGGGACGGCGTCGTTGAATCATGAGTAATACTCGAGCCAGTCGACCGGTTTTCAAACTCTCGGCTTCCCTTCTCGCGCGGTGGCGGCGGATCAGAGCTCTCAGGTTCGCTGGACCGCGAGGCGATAAAACGTACATCGTCGAAAATGGAGTGTACCTGGCGTACCTTGTACGTGTATTCCACGCGTTTGAAACGTTTCCGAGACCGCGTGACGTGATTTATACACGAGTGACGAGGAAACGAGAATAAAACGGGGGGTAGGGGTAGGTGGTCGAAACGAAAGACCATCAGGCTTGCAGAGATCTGGAATTTCACCAGTGATGATTGCACCACTCGCAGGGTAATAGGTGAGAGACAATTGCACGGCCTTTTGCTCGCAACGTTGTCGGTCTCGGAGCGGTCGGCGTCTGTGGGTATATAAGCCGATCAGAAATTGTAACCAGGCAAGTATATTGCTGTATCGACGGGAATCGGAATATCCGGATACGTGATACTCCGACCAGAAACTCTAGTTCCAAAATGCTGCGACTGTGCAGCTCCTTGAACATGACCGAGGATCGCCATTCGAACGTGATCCTGTTTTCTCCATGTTTGGAGCAAAATTTCTCTGATAAATATATTTGCATGTTCATACTTGTAAAGCGTACAGGCGTATCCAGAGAAATTGGAGAATTATTTTTGATATTACGTCAGTCTTTTAAATTTCGTTGGAACTGCTCGCTTCTGTTCACTTCGAGCGATAGAGTCGTTCTTGAACGTTAGAGTGGTACTTTAACTAACAACCAATAACGTAGTCATAAATCAAAATCAGCTCCGACAAGAGAATTTCGCTCAGCGAAATTCCGTTACAAACCTGCGTGTACACGCGTACGTTATTTTAATCGTGTCATTAATTGGTGTTTTAAATTGTTCAAGTCGATCAGCGTCGCTCGATTTAATTTGGAACAAAGCCGGCTAACTGGCGGTTCGCGGGCTCTCTTGCTTGGTAGGGAAGTCATCGGACAAAGAGAGAGTGGGGCAGCTCATGCACGGCGAGGAAATTTCAATGTAGTGGAGGGGGTAGCGCTAGCGATCAGGAAAGTGGGGGCAGGTCGCCAGTTAGCCGGCTCTAATTTAGAACATTTACATTAGTCCGCTGCGCTGGCAACTGATTGCGGACCATAACGAGTGACCGAACCGTACACAATAATTCGTCGCTTTCTCTTTCTTTTGAACTCGTCGGTATGATATCACTGGATAGAAACGATAAGACGTAATAAATTTATCATTTGTTTTGCCTGGGTTACATTTAAATATACTTGCCTTTAATATTTAAATATACTTAAAATTAAGAAAATGTTGGGACAAAAAATTCTCGACGTGCGTGGCACGTCATTCCAGCGCAAGAAGTTAACACTGTTTAATTTAGAACGCCAGTTACATTGTAATTATTCAATTTAGAACACCAATTACACACGTCGTGGTTTTCTGATTTCAGATTGGAACGATCCGGAAACGTGGTATCGCGACACCGGCCCGTCTCCCTCCCGATGCTCCATTCATCGGCGAGCTACCTGAAGGTCGGCCAGGCAGGAGTCACAGAGGAATCAGGGTGAGTCGAAGTTGCCGTTTTTCCGGATTGTTTTTCTCAACGAGCAGTGTCGCGAGTCGGTTACCAGCGGCAGAGTCAGCGGCACGTGATGTTTTCTCCTCGTGTTCTTCGAATCGAGCGAGGCACTCGAGTTGCTGGAAACTTTTTTGGCGCGATTCCACTCGTTCGCCCTCGGTCTGTATACTCACGAGACACGAGTGGAACAGAAATGACGAGAGAGAGAGAGAGAGAGAGAGAGAGAGAGAGAGAGAGAGTTTTGCAGTTCCAGCAGGGATCTTTTAGCAACGTTAAATGATAGCAATTTGTCGTGGATGGGTAACGAGCTCGGCCTATTTTCACGTCGAACGACACGACGCGGCTCGATAAAGCAACGCGTTATATCGCGGATGATTTCTCAGCGAGAAATGTACAGGGAGAGTCGATACGCGCTACGGCGTTCTCTTCGACTGTCTTCTGGCACAATGGACCGTGAAATTGTTGGCAACGTTCTTAATATCCCGCCACGCCATCCGCGATATTTCAAATGCTGTTAAATTGCGAGGAGCGCCACTACTACTCGGTATTTTATACCGTTCGCAGTTGAGGGTCGAGTGTGTAACGAGGGACGAGTACATGTCCTCTTCTCGTGATTGATTTTAATAAACGCCGCCTCCTCTCGCTTCTCGTGTTGAACCTTCTCGTAACCCGTGTACTGTAAATTTTTACTTTTTACAAGCTTCCGGTATCGAGTGGTTCGATATGGTAAATATTAGCATCGTAAAGGTCGTATCGTGTGGAATATGGAATTATAAAATATTGCCGGTGTTTACGCGCTTCGAATATCTATGCTCGAATTTTTTAACGCTCGGTTATATTTAGGGCGTCTATAGTAATATCGAATAATAACGACAATGTTTCAATATTTCTCTCCTCCCGAGTTCAAACACACAGTAATTACGAAAAGGTATTACGCGCGGTATCCTTAATTTTCCAACTGCGAGCAAGCGTTTGTATCAGATTCTATATTTGTGCAATGGTATGAAAGTACTGCAAAATGGTACGAAGTTCAATATACTCGCAGCTAATTGACCGACACGTAAATCCTACAATAAATTGTGCATCAATACATTATGCGGCGATTCTATATTATATTATATTACGTGCTCGATTCGACTCATTTGTTTAAGCATTAAATTTTAAAGGATGTCCGCGCGGTATTGGTCGATCTACACTGGCGTAGATCTACACCGATTTACATCTAAATCATCGAACTGACGCCACTTATTACACGGAATGCTCGCGTAGTCGCGATCTTTTCTCTCTCGGTGTCTCGAACGCTCGCGTTAAAATTGATGTACCGGCACACATTCGCAGTCGGCGAACAGCCACGTGGCGCGTGTTTTTTATTAAGCGTGCACACACCGTATTGCCGAGCAACGTCAATTATATTATCTGGCAATTTCATTGATTACACGTATACATTTCCCCTGATTATGCACTTTAGCCGTCGACGAGGGGAAAACCGCATTGCAGTTACGTATAGCGAAACGAATTGGTCATAACGCGCGCGCGGACACACACACGCCGCGCTTAACTTATTTCTCTTACAATTTATCCGTGTGCATACGCGCATAACGCATTTGCATTGTTTTCGGGCAAATATCGGGGCGTAATTGCGATGGAAGATTACGATAACAACGGCGAATCGTTTCCGGGCATTACCTACTTCGGGAAACACCGGCCGAATTTATGAGAGTGGCCGCGTTTGTTACACGTTGGGCTGTTTAGCACGACGGCCGATGGTTTGTTACCCCGTTTCGATTTATTTTGTCGTTCCGCGGAGAGGTCATTCTCTCTCTTTCAAATCTTTCGCTGCGAGATCGCAAACACCGATGAGCAACGAGAAACGCGAAATTCCTGGCTTGTTAGAGCAGAAATTGATTGAAGTTCAGCTTCTGTCCGATTGAGAGCCGGCAGCGAACGGAAGAAGACGTGGAGGAATTTAATCTCGTGTTAAATCGGCAACACGGTTTCTTACTTTCTACGTCAACTTATATTACGATATAATGCACGGAGTGGGACTGTGGGGAGGGATGGATGTAATCTAGATTCGATTACGAGGTCCTCGTTTCTTCGTGTCGAACGCTTGTCAAACGTTCAGCTCGGAAGTTTTTATTTTTCCCGCCCGCGTCTCTGCTAAGCCTGTTGATTAACGACGTGCCAGCCTCTCGGTTCGGGAAGGCTTGCCCCGAAGGGATGCGTTCCTCGCTGAGGAAATATGACTGCGGCCCGGAGAACTTACGAGGGCATTATCAAGGCTAACCAAGATCAAACACTGACGCGCAACGATCACGACGTTAGACGAGTACGTATTGCAATGCGCTCTGCCCTCGGCGTCGCTCCGGACGACCACCATAATTTTCCATCTATGTAGGTCAATCCCGATCTCATCGGCGATATCTCGACCCGAACTCTCCGCTGAAGGACGTTACGTGACGCTGGTTCCTTCGACGGACTTTCCGGGAGGGAATTTTCGGGGAATTTGACAATGATCTGCGAAGATCATCAGGACATCTTCAGCTATTTGTGATTCCTAGACATTGTAATAACGGAACAGGTTTCAGATGTATTTTTAATATTCCTTGCTACTTGTAACACGATTTACAAAAGACACGAAATCAATAACACAAATGAACAGGATTAACCTTTTCTCAGACGAGTGGTGTTATTTAACTATAGTTATTTAACGTCTGATAATTGCTGGGTACTAGCCTAATGATTGACGCTCGCTATGTACTACATAGCGGGGATTTCAGTCACTCAATAAAATTTTGCATTTACTTCTATTATTATACAAACTGACGATATATTTTGCATGAGCATGAGCGAGTGATACTTTTTTGGTGAAAGTAATGCAGAATGAGGATAGAAATTAAAGCTCTATTGTATTATCACGAAGAGGTTCTAAACATTTGTATACTAAAAACTTGAAATAAATAATAACAAAATATATTTAATTATACTTAATTTTTTATTATATATTTTTATTATATTTAAGTATTTTATTATATATATTTTTTATATTTAAGTATTTTATTATATATTATAATTATATTTAATTATATTTTTAAACACGTACGTACGTTTGATAATTTCCTTTCACGTGATAAGATTTAAAACAATTCTCTAAACATAAGGGTAGTTTATAAAATTTTTCCCACGGAAAAGTAAAATATACTGTATTTGTGCATCAGAAAAGATACTTGGAACGATCATAAACAATTATCAAAGACGTTTCTTTTAAAATGTTGCAATAAATATCCCCTTTTCATGGCGCCAAACAGGTTTAAGAAAGCTAAAGTTTCTGACAATGCATAGTACAAAGAGCTGTCATTTCATATACAAACAAAATAGAAAATGTAAAAATGTAAAAATTCTGCAATTTTTTAAATGCAAAAACCTTCGTTAGAATGTGTACAAAATTTTCAACACATCTCTGACAGTGTGATGTGATATTAATGCGTTAGAATTGTAATCGCAAATGACGCGAGAGTGCTAATCACCTATCGGTTGCTAATCACTATTTCGTGATAATCACTAATCGTGGTGTCTATATTACAGTACCTGTATAGTGTTAACTCTGGTAAAAATAAACGTCTACGTCATTATCACGTTTTCTAATCAACGAATCGCTAGAAACGAATTAAATCTTATTAAACGCATCGACATATATCCCACCATAGAACGCGAATTTAAAGACCCGGCGAGAAACGGCGATTATTTAACGAAATGGAATCCTATTAAAAGCCGGTTAAGCCAGAGTTCCCTCCCGTTGGCTGGATCGATCATTTCAACGATCCTCCGTTGAAAATCCGCGATCACTTTAATCCGCGGCGGGTTATTATTGGAGGGGATGGTAATCGCGACAGTGTTTCCACGTCGTAACAATCGACGCATCGGATGACCGGTGCTGCCGCAGAGCTTTAAAATCCGATTAGATTTATAACGGGGCGAGGGGTTAGGCTGGCGATAACCTAGCCGCGACGTGTGGCCTACGCGGCGGCCGGTGGATGCAGCAGCACACGCGTGGAACGTGAAACGCGAATGCGAATGCGGCTCGCGACGCGGCCGGGTATAGTTTACTTGGAAAGCACGCAGCTGTTTGACGTGGCTGGATTAACAGGCCCGTTGGATACACGCGTTCCAGTTTCCGTGGGGTTAGGCTCCCTCTGCACGGGGTGTCCCGTTTCGAGCTTCACGCGCAATTGTCTTTGAAAATATTCGAGATGTTTGTCGCTTGAATAAATATTTTAGTTTAGTATAACGGTTGTCGCGGTCGGTGTCTCGTGTTTTCGTAGATGCGATTGAAGAACAGTCCTCGTTTTGTCTACTTGTTCCTCTTTTTCGATTTTCTCTCTCTTTCTTTTTCCTCTGCAAAATTTCGTAATTTCTTTCGGATCTAAATCAAGTTACTCTGTTTCGTGATTCTGTGACATTGTACTATTTCTTTGATAATGTCTAAGTATTGTACTATTTCTTTGATAAGGTCTAAAGAATCGATGTTTCAGAAATTGTGACATACTATAGAATACTTCAGAAAATAATCAACTTGAAATTTTTTGTCAGCACCTAGCTGAGAGTTTTTTAATTAACGAAAGAAGTTGAAAATTACTCAAGAAAATTACTCAAGTTCAGATAGCTGTCATTTGTTTTAGAAATTGAAAAATCGGCTTCGACAGGTACCAGTCTCTCTTGTACAGTTTAACGTAAAATTAAAAGATTTTGCTTTAGGTAGAATATACTATACTGGTGTTTTGATAAGACCATGTCCTCGTACCTTTGTACATTTAGTTCATCATTTTTAGAAATTAATCAAACAACGTATAATACGAAGCATATACAAATTAATGAAACATAATCTTATCTCAAAAAAAAAAAAATTCTTAAATTTAAACGGTGCGTAACCCCTTCTTCCATGTCTTCCAACGACTTTTATTTCAACGAACGTACTTCAAAAATTCCAAGATCGAAACAATCTTCCTTTGAATAAATCTTCACTATAATAATATGATAATTAAGCTAACTTAATTTATTGTGTAATAGACGAAGCTACGTTTATCACGACGGAGCAAGCAATTTTTATTCAAACTGTTTGCATAACAACGTAATAATTCAGGAAGGTTCACAACGTTGCGAATAATTACAGGAACCAGTCGTCGAACGTGAAATGCAACACCCGTTGTTGCACGCGTGTGTTCAGCGTTGACGTGTCCCTGAATGCTGCCAGCGGGGACGAGCACTGCCATTGCTTTCCACGGATTTTCAATCTGTCAGTTAATTTGACAGTTACCGCTGGAATATTTACTGTCGACGTCGGAAGTAGCGCGTGTTGATCGTCCGTTGTTGGTAATCCGTTCGAATCACCGATTGTTAGCCGGTGTTATCAGTAGGCCGCGTTAGAAGTGACTTATCGATTAGCGATCGGGATCGTTCACTCCCTCCCTTTCTCTCTCTCTCTCTCTCCTCCGCTTCCACCTCCCTCCCGTTTGTCCGCCTTCACGAGGATCGGTCAATCGGATCCAATTATCCGCGACGTTGACGGAGTGGCCTAATTACGGGATCAAAATGCAACTTGGTTTCTGGTTATATTGTCGTCATTGTTGTATAATTCATGCCGGTGAGGAATCTTCGTCCGCCAACCGAGTTCGAGAACGCACCGCAACCGCCGAGCGTAAATGGGGAAAGTTCTTTCAGGGAAAATTGAACCCTCGGGTCGGTTTGCAATTATTATTACTATCAAAATGAAAATACGAGAGCTGTTCCCATGTTTATCAGAGTGTGGAGTTCTGTGTTTTCGTGGACGTTGATTAGGAGAGCGGCGGATCTAGGAATTTTGTTTCGAGCGTTTGCGCTCGATGAATTTTAAATTTCTCGCGGCCGCGCAAATACCCGCGATTTATTTATTACGTTTCAAAGTAAATATAGGTCAAAGTCAGGTGGATCCTACAAAATAGCGTGTTTTGTGAGGCTAAGAACGAGTACAAAAAGAAAGGTTAGGTTCCAACTACTGGAAACAAATAATTTTTCAAGTTCATTTCTATCAGGAATATTAATATACATGTGTACGGAACATAGACAAAAAAATACACGTAAATATACATATATATATACATTTTTATTTAATTATAAAGCCCCTATCTTTTTTAATTTTCTGCAAGAACGTTCTTTTCGGTCGAAATAATTATTCACAATTATTGACTAATAACTGATTTTATAGGAATTTCAATAAATTTAGATTAATTGCAATCACTTGATTATTATTGCTTTATGTACTTTAAAAGTACGTATGTATTAAATAGTCCCACTGTATAAACATTTCCCTATTTATAATCGATGTGAACGAAATCTATCGAAACAACATTTTCATTCTTCTCGCGATATCGTCCATTATATATCGTATATTCATTATCACTTTACCGGACAGGTGATTCGAATGAAATAACTGTACGAAATCACGTTGTTCGAATTCGTTACACAACGTTTCGAGGTACGTTGTTACTTCGAACTGTCGAAATTCGACGAAATTTTAATAGTCGTAATTACCATTGACATTATCGCCGCGCGCAGCACACCGTGCTCGAACGCTGCGATAGAAGCGATGTACTTTCTGGTCGGCGAAAGGATTACTTGGATTCGGACTAGTCGCACGTGGAGTAGGTTCGATAACGATGATTAGAGGATACTCATCGGCAGAGTGGGAGCAGGGCAGATATGTATATAAATTGTTGTACATTCCGCTTATTAACAGTAACCGATAGCCGCGGATTGATTTGCTGATTGCCAAACCGATCATCCGGACGCCGCTGTTTAATTAATTTACCTCTGGCCAGCTGATTAGGAAGGATTGTCCCGCGTTCGATAAGACATTAGGGTGGATTACTGGTTGGCATAATTGCGCGATAGATCGAATCAATCAACGTGTGATTATATAAACGTTGATCCGACTTCAATGACTTCGAAACAACGCCCGGCTAGTCGCTTCTGATTAAACGCGATATTAATCCGCGTTGCGAGTTTGTTCGCGACACCGCCGTGCTTTTCAATTTCGGAGTGAAATAATTCTTTGACAAACGTTTCGACGAAGGGGGCCGGAGCGGGACGACAGCTCGTTAAATTTGAATAAGCGGAAGCATTTTACCTTAATTAAAGACGCGTTAATTTTTGAAGGATTCGAGACTAACGCTTGGTGTCGCGACGTTCTGCTCGCCTGAATTTGAAAAATTTCACGATTCCACCACGGAGACTCCCAACAGACGAGTATATTTTCAAAGGAAGAGAATCTTCTCGTCTTATCTCGCCGATGTTTTGCCTTAATTAAAAGTTTCTACCTCGATTCCAAAAGATTCGAAGTTTATTCGTATCAATCGCGGCGTTCGTTACGGATAGAATTTTCCAATTCTAGGGATGGAAAATTTCTCGAATAAATATCTGAACGGAGGGGAAATACCTTCCACCTTAATGAAAATTCTACTTTATCCCCCGGCCCGCCAATCTCTTGGCGACGAAAAGAGATATTCTATTTCTAGATGTAATTAGATTCTCAGTCTTGACGCATCGTCTTTCCAATTTCACTTCTAGTTCTCCTCTGGTAATTTCAACTGTATTACCTATAAACAGGGAAACGAACGTTTCCAACTCGCTCGCGGAACGCTCGCTGTTTTATTTGACGATCGTTCGAAAAAAGGGGGAGGTATGGGTACTTTTTTCCTCTACCAAACCCCCTTCCGCCTCTGTTTTTGTTTCACTTGGTTTTCATATCCGCTTACGAGACGTTTTAATCAACTTTCGGGCTAATTGAAACGCAGTCGGCGAAAAAAAGCCTTGCCTCTGTCCCGCGTTTGATGCGTTTAATGTGAAATAACGATCGCTCGGTGAGCATCATGCGCGTAATCTCCGAGTAATCTGTGCACGTTCAAGCTTAATATGTTTACACGTTAATTTTTTTATTTTTGCAACGCTGCCGGCCGGTTTTTAAATCGTTTAACAATCATACCGTGCAGCGTACACTCGTGCGTGCCATGCGACAACGCATCGATTTGTGAAAAAAAAAAAAAGAAATTAAAGATATTATGTTAATTAAACAGATAGCTTTTCTTAGTACGTAGAAAGGCACGAAAAATTCTCTCGCTTTTAATTCCCATTGCTGGATTGTATCTCCGAATATTTTTGCAGGGATTCTCAAATATTAAAATTCGTCGGGAGAAACGCTGGAACCTAATGTCAATTAATAAAATTAATTGAACGACAGGCAGTTTTTCTTAATAAATGGAAGCGTTGAATGTTTACTGAAGATTATGTTGCTTTTAATTCTCGCTGCCGATTGTATTTCTGTATTTTACGGATTCCCAAACGGATCATACGATCGAACGAGCGTATTAAAATTGTTGGAAACACTGGCAGCTAATATCAATTAATAAAATTAAACGTTTTCCTTGATAAGTGAGAGCGTTGAATGTTTGCGAAAGTTAGTCTTCGCTTTTAATTCTCGCTGTATTTTCGTATTTTAAAGATTCTCAAACAGATCGGTCGAACAATTAAAATATACTGAGATTGTTGGAGATCTCGGGAATTAATAAAATTACACAGACAATAGATTGTATCCCTGAAGATTTTTAAAAATTCTCAAGCGAATCACTCGAACGATCGTGCTAAAAATAAAAGACTCTAACAACATCGACAGAAACAATGTAATGTTAGAAGATTAGAACTGAAAGCACGATCGTGTAGCTTTGGTCAAACGTCGAAGCTCGATGTAGATTTACCGGCACGTTCGATCAATCACTCGACGACGTTTCACTCGTGATTGAATAATTGAACTCTAGAGAGAGACTGATTGCTCGCGTACGTAAGAGAGAAAACACGATATGTTCGTTTTCGTTGATCTTCTGCTTTCAACCGTTTCTCCAAAGAGAACAGATGCTTTGTCATAACGTTTTAACTTCGCGTTATTACGCTGTTGGCGAACTTCAGCGAACTGCAATCAGGTTACAACGAACTTGCTTCCAACAGCGAACAATGTATTGCTCGGTAAGATCTAGACTGCCGTTCGATCTATTCTCAATCTCGTATGTGAATGCATTGAAGATTGCAAGTATCAAACGATTCCAAGAATCGATAAAGATAAGTGACGTTTACGAGATCAAAAGTGCGATTTATGAGAGCACTATTGTACTTTATAGTCCTACTGTTTATACGTTTATTGAGCATGCTTATAGGACCAAGGCCAAAAGGAACGCGTCCCCTACAATCTCCTCTATTAATCTCTTGCCACGCACGTTAAGAACTTTTTGTCCCAAAATTGCAATATTTCCTAAGTATACCCAGGCAAAACAAATAATAAATTTATTACCCCTCAATAATTTCTATCCAGCGAGATATACCGAGCAGTTTAAAAGAAAAAAACTGCGACAAATTATTGTATACGGTTCGGTCACTCGTTATGGTCCGCGAACCAGTTGCCAGCGCAAGGGGTTAATGTTGAGGCCCAGAGATCGTACCTTCGTTACTATATATAGTATGTTATACTTTAATCGTCGGTAAACCTCTTGCGCTGAAATAACGTTTCACGTCGAGAACATTTTGTCCCAAATTTCAACATTTTCTCAGTTTCAAATATATTATAAAAGTAACCCTAGGCAAAACAAATGATATTATTACTTCTTAATAATAATTTCTATCGAGTAATCGACGAGTTCAAAAAAAAAAGAAAAGAAAGCAACGAATTATTGTATACGGTTCGGTCACTCGTTATGGTCCGCAAAACAGTTGCCAGCGCAAGGGATTAATGTGGAGGCCCAGAGATCGTATATACCTTCATTAAGTTACTATATATACATAGTATACTATATATAGTATATTATATTTTAATTTTATATTATACTTTAATCGTCGGTAGTTAACCTCTTGCGCTGAAATGACGTTCCACGTCGAGTATTTTTTGTCTCAAATTGCAACACATTTTCTCAGTTTCAAGTATATTTAAATGTAACCCTAGGCAAAACAAATGATAAATTTATTACATCTCAATAATTTCTATCCAGCGACATCATACCGACGAGCACAAATAAAAGCGACGAATGACTGTACACGGTTTGGTCACTCGTTATGGTCCGCAATCAAGTTGCCAGCGCAAGTGTTTAAATTCAACACCGTCGAAGCCACCATAAGACGAAATATCTTGCCACAGTTACATCGTGCAATACCACCAACGAAGTGGAATTTGTAGAAACGGTGTTACGAAGCGAGATAACTCGTCGATGGTACTTGGCGTAGTACAACCAACACTGTCGCCGCGGTGAGATATTTCGTCCGCGGTAGCGAATGGATTAATCTTCGTCCGATGTTCGATCGTTGCATCTATATTTCAGCCATTTCTACCCGATGTGTTAATCGTAGATGTTGGTTATCGTTCGAAGACTGCGTACGTGGTGTAGTTGATGAAGCGGTGGAGGTTGAAGACGTCTGACGGAAGCGGTGCAGCGTCGACCGGTTTTCGTGCCGCCGCGCTGACGTGCAACAGGGAGAGCAGCCGCGTAACAAGTATTGTTCGTTCGTTCGTTGCGAAACAATGGGCCCCGGTACTTCATTCATCCGTTTACAATTACAGAAAATTAATGGAAACGAAAATCGGGATCTCTGGCGCACGTAGCCGAGGAGGAAGAGGAGGTGGAGGTGGTGTGCTCGGTGAATGGAACGTCGTTGTTTCATTGTTGAGGATCTTGATTAATCGGGAACGACGAGCAACGGCCAGTGTTGTATCATTCGCTGGTCGTCGACGAACGGGAGAGATTCGTCAAATATTTGGCCGCGAATATTCTATCAACCGGAAAAAAAAAAAAGAAAAAAGGAAAAACGAACGGAACGGGGGATAAACGTGGTTGGTTTCCTTTGTGCGGCCAGGCATTTTTCGCGAGCCTTTCCTTCTTTTATCTTCTTTTTCAAATCGCGCGCAACGCGATCAACCCCCCGACCTAATCGATATCACGAACGGTGGGGGAAAAAAATTTCTTTTTCCCTCTTTTCTCTTTCTCTCTCTCTCCTATGGCTGTGCCTTCCTTTCTTTTCGCCTCTTTGATGGCTACTCAGCGCCATAGCTGACCGACAATGTTTTAATAAAGGTCGGAGCAAAAGGCTCTCGGGCTTTCTGACGCGTGCGGCCGGTTTTTGTAAATAGCCGAACAGTGGCCACGGGGAGATTAATCGTGGAACGGCGAGTGTTTCCCTTCATGAAGGAACCGCGCAGGAAAAATACAGAATTTTCTGTCGGTTGGTTTCTGACCAGTCGGCTCGACGAACGTCGAATGTTATTTAGAACGACGTGAAAATTTAGGAAAGAGGCCCCCTCAGAGATCCACGGTCGATGGAATTGATAAGTTTCAAAGCTCGTGGTGGTCTGAGCATCCGAAAAGTAAACTGAAAAACGCCGCGTGTTTGTCTTTTGTTGTTTCTCTCTATCGAACCGTAACACGTTTCGATGTTTTTTGCGCCGCGTGTACACTGCTAACGGGAGCGAGGGAACCGTCTGAGTATATTTCGATGGCACGAATGTGAACATGCTTCACAGTTTGTACCCGATTCGTCATATCAATGTGAGGGGAAAAATAACAAAATTAAACCCATGTAGTTTATAAGAGATAGCTTATTATTGTTGAAGTAATTAAGTAATTAAAACTGAATAAGTCCGAATAGGACGATGACAAGGAGATATTAAATTCTCTCGTAAATTCTGCACGCTATTACTTAAATACTAATAAATTATACTAATAAACCACATGAGTTTAATTCTCTTATTTTTTCCCCCCATATTTATATAACGATTCGATACTCTGTGACGAAAATTTTATACTTGAAACGCTGCGGACGTGTGCGTGCTAACAGCGACTTTACGGTTCTGGACGCGTGGATGTCTGTTTGACGTAGTTTTAGTACTACGTTCTACTACAACATTTTCGATTTATCATAGTTGTAGCATCAGTGTGAGTCTAAATAATATTATTCGAAATATAAACATTATTAAATATAGACATCCACGCGTCCAGAATCATAAAGTCGCTGTTAGGACGCACGCGTTTGTAGTCTTAAATGACTGAAAAACTACTTTGCCATTTTTCGAAAGAACTATTAGGTAGCTTGGAAAAGTTTTACCTTCGTGATGAGTAGAATAAGGGTGCAAAAAAAAATTTCATCTTAAAATTAAAGGTCAATCTTTACATGTCTCCATCAAATCGAAGATGGCAGAATACCTTTACTATATTTATCTACGGACAAACTTTTCTTCCCACGTATCTATGTACGTTTTCGAAAATTCTGACAAGTAGCAACATCGTCTCAATTAATCGGAGACTGGAAGGGGGCGCGCGTGCAGGCTCCGCAAGGTGGCTTCGATCCTGACGGTAGAATCGAGAGAGTAATACAACGCGGACGTTATCGGCGTCGTAACTCGGCTGTATAACATGCACCGATACCCGCTACCCTACAGAATTGGATAGCGCCAATCCTGTATTGGCCGTGCTAGTGGGGCAGCGGTTTGGTCATCTCCAGATTTGATCCTCCCTCCCCCTCCTGGTGTCCTGCGTCCCCGCGGGTACACGTCAAAGCTGTCGGACATACATAGGTCAACAAATACGTGGACTCGCCAGTCCACGCATTGTGGCGACGTTAGAATGGATCAAAACCGACACCACCGTTGACCTCCTGACGTTCTCGATCCCGCAGTGTTATCCTTCGTTATTACTTTCGTAAGCTGTGCCGTGAGAAACGTTGCGTTGTGGATAATTGGCGTTTTGTGTGGCAAGCGGACGATCGATCAACGTGTCTCTTTAGGTTCCATTTTTTATGGTATTATAGTATTATTATAGTATTATAGTATATATTTAGTATTATTATAGTATATATTATAGTATTATTATAGTGTTATAGTATATATTATAATATTATAGTATTATTATAGTATTATAGTATATATTATAGTATTATAGTATTATTATAGTATTATAGTATTATTATAGTATTATAGTATATATTATAGTATTATAGTATTATTATAGTATTATAGTATATATTATAGTATTATAGTAATAATATAGTATTATAGTATTATTATAGTATTATAGTATATATTATAGTATTATAGTATTATAATATATCGCTGATAATTTGGACAATAATCCATGCGAGTACGATAATTATCGAGATATATAATGGGGGGATTGTCTGATGATTATAAAAGGAAAATTCTGAAAATTGCCAATTTGATAAGCTTCGTCATTTCTTCGTCCTTAACGATTAACCTCTTCTCACGATTTTCTTTTCAATCTTTGAGAAGTTTGTCGATTTCCGGAATCAAATATCGAAGCTTATTAACGTTCGATTTAAAGGAATTAAATTTGAAATTCGAATTGAAAATTTGCTTTTCCCTTCAAATCGAAGCCAATCGAGTGTGACTCGATATTGTAAGACTCAATTTATCTCGAGTGCCCTAGATTATTACTAGACCACGAATTTTTACACAAACTTATGTTTTCGAAAATATAATTCAAAAGACAGAACCTCGATTTTCACCCGATATACTACACTTTGAACGTTTTATATATATCTACGTCGTACTGTTTTTGATGATACATTTAATTCTAACGTTTCTACAATATTTCGCGATGCGATCCTTGGATTTTGTCGACATTTACGAATAATTCGACGATCTTCCTTCGCGGTGATACGTTTACGTCCGCGACCACTTAAATTTTCAACTGTATTTGTGTACTAAGTATTTTTCATAAGTTTTCTCTGCTGCACTTTTGGAAACACCGAACTTTTTTGCTATCACACGGTAACTGAATTGATTCCGGCAGTCCGATATAATCAAATAACGAATTTGATTTGATATTTCTTTTCTTGCTGACATTCTGCAAGTAATTTGTACAAAGTCTAGAAAGTAACTAAACAATTAATGAAATACCGTAGTGTAATAATGGGAGCAATGTTTCACATTTGTTTATATTATTTACCTTGGAATAACGAAATAAATGAGTGTCCATTTATTTTTGTCCCTAGACAAACGGGTAACTTTCTCTTTAAGTATATCTTATTTCAGTATCAATGTAAATATTAATTTCAATCATTCGCTAAATAATCTATGTACCATAAAGATATATAATATATAAAACTTAAGTACATAATAAAAGTACCACTTTGACTAAATTTAATTCACATCTATTTCCACTCAATTTTGTCCGTAAACTGTACATATCTTTCCACATTACGCGCATCACGTGCAATTTTTTATTTAAAAATTCCCTGCAAACGTAGAAAAATCCTTTCAGTTATCGCACAGAATTCCCCGAGCCGGAGATCTATCAAGATACAACATTACGTTTGTTATATTCGTGCAAGAACTGGGAACGTGTTTGCCCCGTACTAAATTCATTTCAGACTCAAGTTTCTCAAACTTTACATTCGCTTGCCTGCTCCACTTGTTTTGTTTACGTTTTCAGTTTGCTCGCATGCTCCATTTGTCCATTTACGCGCGCAGTTTGTTCATTAACACTCTCGCTTTTTATTTATTTACGCCGCCGTCAGAATCATCTGATTATTTATATTCTTTCTCTTCTTCCGTTTTAACCCTACGCTGGCCGATCGTTCGTTCGAAATTAATTCACGATCGATTCGAAGAGAAGCTTCCTCGCAGACGGCGGGGAGGTCGTGACGATTGCGGCCGTAAAGCGGGAATTCCGAGAGAAATTTTCCCGTCGTTTGGCACGAACTGTGGTCTAGGCCATCTGCCACTGAAACGGCGCACTCACGGCTTGTTTAGAAATTCCCCGGTTACGACGGCCGCGAAACGCGTAACCGAGATCCTGCCATGGCGTCGCGGCGGCCATCGGCAGTAGTAATACCGGCTCGTCCTTACGATCCCGCAGGGATAACGTAAATTTGATGACAGCCGCATGCAAACAGCCGGGCGAATCGGAATTTTCCTGTTTCACAGTAGAACGCCGAGAACGTAGAACGTACTTGCCAAGAGATGATTCCCTCTCAGAGTCGAGATATCGCGGAACGATCGTTCGCTTATCCCGCGATCAACCGCACGTAAAGTTCGATTTCTCGTGAATCTTATCCGGTGGATCGTTTGCCAATGTCGACGGTAGTTTCGCTATTTGCGAAAACTATTTGATTTGCGTTTTAAGGCGGACGTGCTGTGAAAGTTCTTTGCTCGACAAGCGAAGATCGAGGTCCGTTTAATTTCTCGACTGATGTTGAGATCGTTGAGTCGTAAGTCGTTGGATATGAGAGTTATTGTGTCATATCGTTGAATGTGAAAGTATAATATGTAACGGTATATGGGAATATCGGACGTTCGATATTCGCGGAGATGTGAATTTATCGTTTGAAACGATTTAACGGTTAGATTTTTCCTAATATAAATTAACCAGTATCGGTAGTTAAGATTAAAATTTACTGAATTCTCAACTGACATCGTTGAATCACAAGTAGAAATATATGTAATATGCAACGATGTATAAAATGTTGAAATTAAAATGTTTGCTACAATATTCACAGATATGTAAATTTACATAAACATTGGCAATTTAGTCGTAGGTTGTGTAGTCACAACAGTTTCTAAAGAAGATGATATTTATCATATAAAATTTAACGCAATTAACCAATAATAGTCGAGATTAAAATTTAATTAATTCTCAGCTAACATCGTTGAATCACAAGTAGTCTATGAATGTAAAAATATACGTAACATGTAACGATGTATAAAATATCGAAAGTTTGTTATAATATTCTCAGAAGTGTGAATTTACATAAACATTGGCAATTTAATCATAGATTTTTCACAAAAATTTCTAAAAGAGATGGTAATTATCATTATAAAATATATAATCGAATTGATCAATGTCAGTTCATGGTCGAGATTAAAATTTAATTAATTCTCAGCTAACATCGTTGAATCACAAGTAGTCTATGAATGTAAAAATATACTTAACATGTAACGATGTATAAAATATCGAAAGTTTGTTATAATATTCTCAGAAGTGTGAATTTACATAAACATTGGCAATTTAATCATAGATTTTTCACAAAAATTTCTAAAAGAGATGGTAATTATCATTATAAAATATATAATCGAATTGATCAATGTCAGTTCATGTTCGAGACTGAAATTTACTTAATTCTCAACTGACGTCGTTCATTCGCAAGTAATCTGTGAATGTGAAAATATACGTAACAGCAGTGTATAAAACATCGAAAGTTGTATATACAAACTTAGGCAGTTGCATCTCTGCCTAGAATTTCAGGAAAAGATGCCATTCTCCCAATAAAATGATGATGACACGATCAATCGACGTCAGTTAATGGTCAAGTAACGTAGATTACCTCGTTGCAGATAAGCCGAAATCTCCTAATTTTGTTTTCAATAGTTGTGCGTATCCCGTTGGTAATTCAGACGCTTATCAGGCATATCACGGACAGGCGGGAGCACTGGTCGGACACGATGATACTCCTGCGTATTAGATGACGATCAGAATGGATCGGAGGTAACTCGAATCTGAACTTTGTGATGTATGCGGCCACATGGAACAGCGCGAGAAATGGCAGTCAGAAATTGCTTTCCTGGCAGTATCGCGGCTCCATTTATTGGAAAAATTTTCGCTACGTGTGTCCTCGAACACGACGAGTTTCCCCACCGTCACCAAGTGTAATATCTTCCGTTTCTTCCATTTCGATATCGATTTGTTGGCCATTCAAAACCTTCCAGCCATTCGTGTCCCGTTTTAATTGATAAATTTAATCACTCTCTTGCCTCGCGAAAGCGTCTCTGGCTGTTTAACAGTCTCGGAGTATTTTTCCATTTGTATCATCTGGTTTCGCGAGACGCGACAGCAAAGAGATCTCCGTCGAAGACGAACGTACATTCGTTGCGATATTGAGGTTTCTAGAAGTAAAAGAAAGAAAAAAAAAAAAAAAAAAAAAAAAAAAAAAAAAAAGAAAGAAAGAAATACGTCGAATTTGTTGAAGCTGGGCGAGTTATAAGAGGCGGTGGCCAACGAGGACGGCGAAATTGAAAACGAACAATAGGAAACGTTCCGCGTTTTCGTGAAACACCGACCGTCACAAATTCCTTCTACGACCAGTTCCGCTACTGCTTCGCGTATCGCGAAATTTCATTTCGCCCTGGCTCAGTTTTCGCTTGATTGAAACAATTTGGAGATATACATTTCGCGCAACTTTGGTCTCTCGTCCGAAGTAGAGGGAATTTCGAAATTTCGCATTCGTCAAATTTTGAAACCAATCTGCAAATGCATATTGAAGCCACGAGAGTTTTCTCGCACGTGTCAGAGACGGTCACGTTGAATACCGAGGATTATTAACGTGGCAGTGCGACTACTTCCCAATCTTGCACTTTCTATATGCACTCTCAGATTGGTTTCAAACTTCACCGATGTAATCACGGTACTCGGTTCTCGTTACGTTGTTAATGAAATTCATAATACGTTTGTTCAATATATTCATGAAAGATCTGTACGAAGCGTGAACCACTGTACACATACGGTGACATACGTTAACAGATTCAATTATATTAAACGAATCCCAGCCCTGAGGCGTCAGTCGATAATTTAATTTGCAGCCTCGTTCCATCTTATCGTGTCGCGCAATACGCACGACAACACACTCGCAAAACGTTTCGTGATACTTTCTTGAACTCTCACGTAAATGTGTAGATTCTATTTCGTGTCGTAATTGTGTTAATTTAATCTTTCGTTCTCTGCTGTACCCTGTTAAGAAAAAAAGAAAAAAAGGAAAATACCACGATTTGCGAATGCTCTTCTTTCTTTAACCCTGCGTTTGCTGGAGCGAACTCTACGATCCTGCAGCTTGACAATATCATTCCGCGCGAAACATCCAGCTCGTAATACCTACTTAAGAAGTTTGCTCGCGCAAGTTTTCAATCTGCTTATAGCGCAATTACCGGGATACAGGAGATTCGGTGAAAGTGGGAGAGGGACGGTGAGAGAGAAAGAGAGAGAGAGAGAGAGGGAGTCGTTTTGCATAAAATTGCATCGGGAATCAGGATGGCAAAATTCGTCGGGGCAATGTGTACCGTGTCGCTTATTGGAAAGCAGATTTTCGGCAGGCTGTTGCTCAAGCGCGTCCCTCTCTTGGCGCTGCTCTCTCGTTTCTTCGTCTTATCGTTGCCGGCCAGGCCACGGGGTTAAGCGTTCGTTACACAACAGGAAATAACAGTGTCTTGATGGACGAAAAAGGTGGTCTGCCGTCTGAATTCCCCCCTCCTGTGAGACCCTGTCTTCCCCTTCGCCTCTTTTTAGCTCTTAGAAAGTGGAACGTGAATATTACCTTAGCTCGGTCGTTTGCA
The DNA here is from genome assembly GCF_011392965.1 of Frieseomelitta varia. Taxonomy (NCBI): domain Eukaryota; kingdom Metazoa; phylum Arthropoda; class Insecta; order Hymenoptera; family Apidae; genus Frieseomelitta; species Frieseomelitta varia. Next base: position 1,916,659 of record NW_025110014.1, on the reverse strand, counting down.
TTCGCCTCCGTGAACTCTCGCGCAAATACTCGAAAGCCATTGCCGAAGGATGAATAATTTAGCTTATTATCCGAGTGCGCGGCTCTCTCGAAAGCGAGTATCGCCGATTTGTTTTCTCTCTTTTTTTTTCTCTTTTCGAAGCGGAATATTCCATTAGATTTCACGACTTCGGTCGTCGTCTCTTATCTCGTCGGATTTATTTTTCGGTTAGCTTCGATTCGACGCGGCGCCTCAGTCCGCGCGCGAAACACTCGAGATCCGTTGATAGCAAGCGAATAATCTAGCTTATCCTAATTCAAAGTCCTCGCGAGCGAAACGTCGCGAGGCGAACTCGAGGTGGACTCTCGTTTCTTATTTACGAGAACTCGCTTTACGTTTTAATTCGGTCCGCGTGGTTTCAGCTCGCGGACGCTCACGTACGCAGAGATTTTCATTCGAAGCGAAATGGCGGACGAACGCGAGATTAGAGGAGAGCCGTGCAATCTCCAGCAAATTTCCTCTAATTTTCTTTCCCTTCCTGCCTTTTTCCCCCCCTTTCCTCTTACTCATTCTTTAAAGAACAATTAGCTTCCAGCTTATCGTTCGCCTTTCTCGAAAAAGGAAAAAAGGGAAGAAAAGAGAGAAAGAGAGAGAGAGAACGATCGAATGCCGAATGGAACGGCCGAACGAAAGGGAAATACTGAAAGCACTAGAAACGAAATCGACGCGTTCCATGGATGGAAGCTCGTATTCTAAGGACGAAGATCGATCGCCGATCGATTCCTTCAGGCACCGACGAGCAAGTTTGGCTTTCGATTATCGCGAGAATCGTCTCGCCGACTCGTTCGCCTCCAAGCGCGTACACACGTCCGCTTGGAATCGCGATGGAGACACGCCGGTGAAATGAATTCTTTATCGGTGCTTCTTATCGGTAGGAATATCGGCTCGTTCTGCGGCAGCTTTTCACCCGAGGATCCCCCGGGGGTGATAGAAATCGTTCCCCCCTCCCGATGTTGTTGCTGGAAATGGCGTTACCGATCGAGTCGCTCGGCTGAAAGGCGATTGAAATCGAGATCTTAGCATCTGGAGGGACACGGGAAAGGGTATTAACGTGCAACAGCGTGCAGAGAGCATAACTGTAACCGACGACAATGAGAAATTGAGCTCGGCGTTTCGAACTTTGCGAAGAAGTAACCGCTAACTAGTAACTGTCGAGAACTGTTGCATTTACGCGGTTCTGAACGATCGATATTCTTTGTAAGTTAGTTCGATATTTTATGTAAATGTGTTAGGACACTTGAGAAATTATCAATTATCGTCAAGCGTAAGATAAGCTTATCACTGTTACGACGGGAAAAGTGATTCTGCTCTGTGCCTTTCAATTTACTACTTGTTTACTTACATACGGTTTCGTTTCTACTTGCCGGTGTCTGCTCACGCACGGATACACGCTACTTGAAAGTATTTGGACACGTACGGAATCATTTTACTTGAGAGAGTCTGGCCATGCACGGATTCGTTCTACTTGCGAGTATCTGACCGTAAACTCATTCCCCCTGTGAATGTTTGATTGTAAACTTACCTATTCCACTTGCGAATGCTTGATCGCAAACTTACTTATTCCAGTTGCAAATGACGTGAGTATAAACTTAATTATTCCACTTGCGAATGTTCAACTACAAACTTACTCAATCTGCGACTGTCTGATGATGATTTTTCGCAACTAGATCCACTGTCATTTTGAAGATTGAAGTATCCCCTTTTGACATTAGGGTTGAACCTAATAACAGAAATTGAAATCAAGTTAAACAGAACTTAAGTTGAACGTCTCAGTGTTCAAAGTTCAACGAAGCGCTGAAAATGATTGTGCAGCGAGTTTTAAGAAGGAAATTTCAATCTTCATGATTATTGTACATTTAAAAAAATATGAAACAAATTTTTCTTTGTGTTTAAATTTATAAGAAAAAACTATCCTAATAAAAAATTCATCTCTGGAAAGAACAAATTTACAACAAAGCTTTCGCGCGTGAATCGTTATATGATTCTCCTTTCGCGAAATTACATCAATTTCAATCATCGACATTTTTTCAGCTACGCTCCTCTTTGTTGTATGTGAATAATTGTATTTACTTAAATACAAGATGCAGAGATGCATCTTATGTACGTATATATTAGGTACATATTTCGTACGAGATCTTGTATCAGACTGTTCGCACAAACGAGGGAACATATAAATATAACAGGCTTCGTTTACTTCTTCTTACTACAACGAACAAAAATTGTCTGTTCTGTGATCTCGATAAATATTAATTGCAACGCTCTTCGAAGCAATTCAAATAATTTTAATTCCGGCTTTTTAATAGCGAAAACGCGATTTATTGAAGTTTCGCGCTTTCCAACGGATTGCTGAAATTTAAACCGATATGTCGAAAGAATTCTCGCGGCGTTGAAAATTCGAAAAAATTAATTGAAAATCGGGAGATCGACGGCGAGTTCCCATGACGGGCAATAAATTTCAACCTTGAATCGCGGATACAGCCCAGAGGTCGCATTTGGTTCCCCATTACTTAATCTAGCTCCGGAAAATTTACATAGCCCCTCGTTTAAATCATGCCAGCGGAACTGTATTCTGGATAAATGTAGCGGAAAACGGGGGGGAAGGAATGGGTTGCGTTATCGGGAACGAATGGCAAAGATAATATTATCCGCGAAAAAATCCGGGGAGGGAAATTCTTCAAACGCCTCGCCCCGGACGGAATTTATTTTCACGCGTTATCTGTGTACCGAATAAACTTTCGAACACACGGCACTCGTTCCAGTTCCCCTCTTGCACGTAATTCGCGTCGATTATCCCGACTGTGCGCTCATCCTCTCAATTTCTCGTTTGCATCTCTCTCTCTCTCTCTCTCTCTCTCTCTCTCTCTCTCGTTTTCTCTTCGATGTAAAACCCGCATGTGTCTCGTCGTATCTTGCATCGTTGCCACGTTACGCGCACCAGCGAAAATCGTACCAGAGAAAAATGTCACAGGCGAGAAATAACTGCATCGATTTCTACGCGTGCCCGTAATTATCGTCCCGGCGCGGTGTTATCTGTCCCAGACCGGCGCGTCGAACCGGTTGTTGTTACCGGCAATAAGTGCGTGGATCGAAAAATTAGAGATAATGTGTATCAGACACAGCCTGTTACTCACCGATTGCTCTCACTTAACATGCGATTATCGTTATAAAACCAGCCTTTATTGGCAGCCAACGGTCCCAGTGGGTCACTTTTAACCCCGTTTTTCGTTTTCGTCCCTTTCGTTCCATATACGAGTCACGCTCGTCCGATTCACTGACAGCCGATTAAACACCGTTCGTTTCGATAGTCGACGCGAAGTCGCTAAAAACTAGGTTTCGCAGGTAGCGTTTATTAATAGGTTTTAGTATGTATTCGGCATGCAATGCCGAAATTATCTGGAGTGAAACGTATAATAGTTGAGCCGTTGAATTATTATCGGAGTGCTCAGAATATTTGGCGAGGTATATTCACGGCTCCAGCTGGTTTTTAATTCCGTTCTTAGGAATTGGGAACGCGTGAAGTGAAAATAACCCGTGGAAACGGGCGTCTGATCATTTACTCATCTGCGCTACTTTCCATTCTTTATTTTCGCCCCCCCCCCCCTCCTTTCACCCCTTGTATGCTTTCACTTATACAGATCGATCGCAATGGAAATTTAACCAATCGCGGAAGAATATATACAATTTTCTATGTGCGTGCTGTGGCGATTTGCAGTATTTTTATTTTGTAAAGAAAATATGTAGCTGCAGGTTTCGTCGAACGTACGCGCGCATATATTCATTTTTCTATTTTTCCAATTTTACCTACGTTGAATCGTCGATTCGAAATTCCTTTCGGATCTTGCGAAAGGCGATTCCAAACGGTTCCAAATTTTTCAGCGATACACGTGTAGATAAATTACGCGACTGAATTGCATAAGATCTATGGCGAAGGGTGCACGGTACACAAGTTAATAATACGTCAATGTAACCTCGGTCGACTGGGAAAGTTGAGGGCGCCGCGAGCGAAGCCTCGCCTTGTGAAAATTCGCGGGCTTTCCGATGCAAATTTCGTCGCGAATAATTATGATAAGCAGCCGTGATGATTAATTGCCCGTGCTCCGCGCTTTCAACTCGATGGGGAGGCAGTAATTAGTTCCACGCGCGGATTTTCCCCGCGATATTTCAGCGATCCACCAAGCTTTTAGCCCCGGCCCGCTGCGTAAACGTCGCGCAAATTCCAAGTCTCTTCGTGGAAACGAAACAAAAGTCGTGGACTTCAAATCGGAAGGACCGTGGCAAATACCAACGAGCCAACGAGCTGACAACTCGTTGCTCGAAGCAGCCAATTCATGATGTTCTCGTTGCAGATCTTATCCTATGAATTATGAAATTTGCAGCGTTGCTACCTCGTCGTAAATCGTGAAGTAGGCTGGAATTTGAATGATTTGAATTTGAATTACTTTAGTTTCTTCCAAGGCATGGGTTCCAACCTTCTAGATCTTCTGCGCCTTATTGGCCAACAAAAATTTGTCGAGGTCCGCACGTAGTTTATATATTTTTTTTTATCAGTTTATATATTTTTTTTTATCAGTTATGAGGATTTATATTTTCTTTTATATTTAGGATACATATTTTTTTTTTATTAGTTCAATATAATCTATTTATGAAGATATTGAGCAACCACTTTTATAGTGAAACAATACATTGGAAAAATATGAAAAAAATATGAAAATTTTTAATGAGAACATTGAGCTTGTTTTTTTAGATAGCAGTTCATCAATGTCTGGTTTGATACAGGTAGTGACAATACGAAGAGTATCTCCAAGATTTTTCTGGGAAAAAATCTGCTCGCAAATATAAGCATTCCCAGAAAGGGACATCATAGGCATTCATGATTAAAATTTGCAGCGTTGCTACCTGCAAATTTTAAATTATTCAAATAATAAAATTCTTATTCGGTTATTCCAATTTTGGTTATACAGCACAGGTTGGACATGCCTGTTGTAAGGGCCATTTTAGTTTCTTGACAATTTTCTATTATATATATATATATAATAGAAAATTGTCAAGAAACAATATATGAGAAGTATAAGAGGATGGAGATCGCATCGAGGAAATTGAAGGTTGAAACAATAGTACAAAGAACAGGGGCAATTTATTGGCGTACATTGTCGGTGATTGAAGTTTGATTGTCCGTCAGTGTTTCTAATCAGAGTGATCGCGGTTCTGGTCGATTTGAATATGCGACTCGATTCTTTGAAACCACGGTCAGATTACACACTTGATTTACGTGGCTGTCCAACAAGTTAATTGTCACAGTATTCTCTTAATATTGATATTTCTCATTTAATTTTGTTTCAATAATGTTTCTTAATTAATTTATTTTACTTATTTTATTTTGTAACTGTTGTTATTACTTTTCTTAATATCGATAGTTTTCATTTAATTTTGTTCCAATGATATTTCTTATTAATTTATTATTTAGTTTTTTTACTAATTTATTATTTCATTATTTCAATTATTTTAATCCTTAAAAATTTTAAGGATTTAAAATATCCTTATTAAGTAATTTATAAGACTTAAATATAGTCTTATAAATTACTTAATAAGGATATTTTAGTTTCTCGATCATTTTCTGTTTCGTATATACATATGTAATATTGCAGCAATCATACAATCACCTCGAAATAATTTTCTCCGTAACATTAGGAAATGCATCTCTCACAAATGAAAAAAATATTGCAGAATTAATGGATTTCCTCCGTAATATGCTCGCGACGTGTATTTCGCGAATGTTTTACGCGAAACACCAGCGCGCGTGAATGCACACGAATGACACCGACGTCGGGAAGCGAATTTTTCGCTTTCAATCACAGCAGTTCTGTTCAAGTGATATCCGATGAACCGCGAATTTCGATCTGTAACTTTATTTAACCTTCTATCAAAATTCTGCGAGTGACGAGAGTGGCGCCCTTCAGCAGCTGCTTCAATTTGTCAAAACTTCCATCCCGAGTGCCGAGCGCTTTGCTATTCACCCTTAGATAGGCTGAAATTTCGCCTCTCGAAAATGCTAGCGACCAGGCGGAAAAGGGATTCGGACACGCGTTGGTTTCCCACCGCCAATAAGTCACAGAAACACTTTAGGGAAATTGTCGTTCGTTCCTTCCTTCCTTCCTTCCTTCCTGTTCTCGCCTGATGTGCCAGGCGTTCGTCTTCGTGGCCACTCCGCGAGTCTGGCCGATTGTGGCCGGTTAGGAACCGCTCGAAATACCTGGGATTTCGAGATCGTGTCGAGGCTACGACGAAACTCACGTTTAACGAGGATGATGACGAACGAAAGTTTGTAGTAGTTTGTGGGAAATTGAAGTTCGAGCTGCAGACTCGAAAATTTTATACATCGGTCAATACAACGGAGAGCGGACTGCTTACTGCTCGCATGGATCGTTGAAACGCTTCTCTAAACTCCTCTCAACAGGGTTAACAGTTCAGACGACATTTTGGCAAAAGCATCAAGACGATGCGTAAACTTGGAAAATAAATAATATAAAAATCGACGTCGTCCATCGCAAATGATTCATTAATTATTTTAAATGAATTATCAATTCTAAGACCAAAATGAAGACTAATTCTTGCAAGTCTGAAAGTGATTCTAAAAAGATCTCTCGTTGTATCACATTTACTTTAACTTGTTCCCTATCTACGACTTACAAGAGAATTACAAAGTATTTTCCTTCACGCGAGAATTATGTTCAACAAAGAAAAAGAAACTAACTCGATTCGATCTTTATCATTGCTCTGCTCCCACGTCGATCTCTGTTCGTGAACGTGAACTATATATACGGACCGTTTAGACGCGGACGCGAGCATTCTAGACGTCATCGAGCCGGTGGCAAGCACAAAGAAAATGGCCCCTCGAAACTGTGGCCATTGAACGCCCTGCGAGATAAACTGGCGGGAGATTCCACGCCGGTATCTTTACATAAAGGCTTAAATCCGCCGGCAGATACCCCCGGGGTTCATTGTGCATGGTTGAAATTGCAGCGGCCGCGCCATTAACCAATGCGCTCGCGGGATAATTACCCTTTTCCCAAGCCTGCCGCCTTGTTTTCCCCCGGACTATCTGTCCGACGATTATGCCGCTCTCGCATCAATTCGCGAACACCTTGCCCCCGGTGCCGCGTCGCGTCGCGGCCTCTAATTGAGATTTTATCGACGGATAAGCCTGCCGGATTTTCGCCGGAGTTCGCACTCGACGAGTTCCGCGCACTCCCATTAATTACGCCCGCCGTTAACAACCAGGCCAGGCGGAAACGCTCCGACGCAAATTCCTCGTGTCAATGGTTGGACCGTGTCGGCGCGTGTGCGTCGTGAGCGACGAGCTCGAAGATCCTCCAAAATACATCAGGTGAGAGGTCACTTCGAGTGTTTGAACTCGTTGCGCTCCGTGTACTCCTCTCGTGCATAGATAAGTAATACTTTGCGTTGCATTCTGAGTACTCTTCTCAGGAACAGACAATATTTGATGATGTGGCAGGAGAGGAGATAAAAATATTGTTGATAAATTCCGTTGAATTTAACTCAAACTCTGAAACAAAAACCGGTTAAGGCGAGAAATAGAGTTTCTCAAACTCTGAATAGGTCCGTTTACACGATGAGGAAAAGTCGACGAGAAGAAATGGACTGGCCGTGGTAGCGAGAAAGCGTGAAAGTTCTTTAAGCCAGAGATGGCTAACTGGCGGCCCATTTTCCTGATCGCTAGCGTTATCCCCTCCACTTCATCGTCCACTACGTTGAAATTTTCTCGCCGTGTATGAGCCTCACTCTCTCAGTCTGTTGATTTCCTTGCTAAGCTAGTGGAGGGGGTAGCGCTAGCGATCGGGAAAGTGGGGGCGTGTGCTCACGGGCCGCCAGTTAGCCACCTCTGTTCGTATATCGTGTGAAAAAATATAATAGGAAGCGAGTTATTTGAAGGTAGTAGCGACGATGAATTGTTTTTGCTTTTGATCGATATAAAAATAATTTAGATAGTGATTGTTTTGAGACGTGGGGGACATTGATTCTGATGATAGTGACACTATTCTATCAAAACATGAAAAAGCAAGGAGGCTTCAATCCAGTGATTTTACTGATAGTAAGAGGAAGGTAAAAGTAATATTATACGTAGTGGAAATTGTCTATTTAGCAGACAAATCCTTGAAGAAGATAGCATTCCTGATCGATTTAAATTTTCTAATGTCGCATATTATAAACAATGAAACGTTACTTATTAATTTTTACTTTCCAATAAATAATTTACTAGATATGCGTAAGAAGCCAAAAATGTCGAAGTTGTTGTAAGATGTACTTGAGAAGACAAGTGTATTTATAAATATAAGAACGAGGGTGTAGAGTTTGTAACACTTATAATGGGTGAAACGAGTCTCCGCTCGAGTTTTCTATCTCCTCGGTTGCGTTCGCAGCTCGCTAAAGCCACGGTGATACTTGACAATTTTAAAGCCACTTATGGACGTCTTCTCTATAATTTGTACGTGTTACTTCGAACTCGCGGGAACAATAAAATATTTCATTTCGCGCCGGAGATCCACGCGTGTACCACTTTTACGTCCGCTTCTACGTCTCGACACTGACAATAAGGTTAAACTAACGACACGTAGACTGGCTGAACGACACGTCTGTGGAACGTGTTCCTGGAAATTACGCAGTCCATTTCCAAGTATTCTAAATTCTAAAAAAATAACAGAATAATAAATATACAGAGATATGTTACATAAATAAGGGCTGACGAAAGAGTTGCACATTTTACAAACCTATCAAATCGACTCTCTTGTCATTAAAAATAAATTAATTCTCCATATCTTCATAAATATTATCTATTATTCCATAATATATATATTTTATATATATTTATATATATTATACATCTTTTATTATATTTATTCTTCCATAATATATATACTTTCGTAAAATATAACATTCGATCATTTCATAAATATTGTGCTTTAGAATAAATTACAAATCAGAGTGTTAACTACTCAAAAAAAAAAAAAAAAAAAATCTTACGTTCACCGAATATGATTCAGAGACAGAACATCTGTATATCTATAGAGTCTAAGAGGACTCAGATATTTTTGTTTTTTTTTTGACGAACTCGAAAGAGGATAAAGTGGAATAGGAAACGGTAAATTTCGTTCGCGTTTGCTCGTTGATCGTGTGGCTCGTCGGTGTACATGGTCGCCAGCAGCTCATAGGACACGCCAGCGACTATAATTGAGATTTTATCGGGCCGTTAAACGTTGTGAAGTTCCGGTGCAACACGTGCCAAACGTTTGCAGCACAACGGCACGAGCCGCGCGCCTCGATGCTTCTTCGAACTGCGCCCGATGCGTCAAATCGGCCGTTCTTATTCGACAGCGACGCCAACGATCTCTAATTGACGTTTAATGCGAGAACGATCTCTCTGTTCCAGGACCGTACACGCTGGGATTTCCTACGCGGACTGCGCGATGACTGCCACGCCGGGCTTTTCCAGGCAACGACGAAAAATCGGTGAGTCTTTATCAAGACTTTTACATTATATATATATATATATTTTTTTTTTTTTTGGGTGGGTATAATTGGAATAATTTTCATTCGTGCACTTTACGAAACGTGGTACGAATTTTTAAAAAATTGTGGTACGAGTTATTGTTGTTACTGGAAGTATTCTAGACTTTTTCATTTCCTACCGTACAATTTCCTTTCGGTCGAAAGGAAAGTACTAGGTCATTTTTTTTATTTGAAATGAAACTTTGCCACACTCTGATTAACAACTACAATATTGAACTTCCGTACAAACGAAACGAAAGCGATGGGATGTATTTTATGAAAAATCGTGCAAACTTCAAATCAAAGTTTTTATACATTATCGTTGTTTGTTAATTCTGTCGTTAAATATGTAGATAGGATGAAAATGTTCTAGATATTTTAATCCCTCATCTTATCTTTAATCTCTGTCTACGCTCTTACACAAACGTGCTAGATTTTTTTTTTTCTCATTTTTAACAAAACTTTGGCATTTCAGACTGTGTCTGAGGCAAATCAGTAAGGCAAAGCACGCAATTTGCATTCGCTGATGCCTGGCGTCGAGAATTGAGATTAACGCTGCTGTTGAAATTGAACTTTAACATTACATGACGGGTATGGCTCGTTGCAGTGCGAGGGATTAAAAGAGAGATGTGGTAACGCGATGTTAAGTAACGTTTTGTACGGCTAATTTCTTCTCCCCCTTTAGAGCAAATGCTAATTACGCGTGACACGAGGGTCATCTATTTTCTCGCGCGATTTCATCCGCTAATTAAATATCTCTCTTGATTTATAAATACGATTCTACTTTCATCGTTGAATAGATGTATTACGTGAACCCGAGGCGGCGATTTAACGAAACGGGAACATCGCGTTCGGTTCAGTAACGCGAACGAAGAAACAATATTATTATTCGATTACGTTGCAGTCCTTTACTTTTATCTGTCCATTGATAATTCACTCGATTAACTGACGGACGATCACGGCCGTTATTTTATTTCGTTTAATTGATTCAGCCAAATCTGATAATGTTCTTTCTTCGTTCTTACGATAATAACTTAACAAGGTCTTTGATGTCGTTGATTGCAGATATTCCCAATTAATCATCAAAAGAAAATTCGTCGTTATTCATCCGTTCTCTTAAATAAAATTTATATCCTCGAGGGAATGGCAAAGTATTTTCTATGTACAGAGTCGCCACCGTGGTTATTTTTAATTGCAATTATTTTTGCACGAAATTCTGTCACGTAGATCTTTTCTATTTATTTATTTCAATATTACTACAATGGGACATCTCATTAGTAGCTGTGACGTTTTCGAGAAAACGACGATTAAAGCACAACATTCAGAGACGTTGAAGTAAAAAAGGAAAGCTTTTATTCGTACGTTTGATGAATAATTATAAATCTCCAAAAATACACTGTTTTACATGTGTAGAATATTTAACAACAGTTAGAAATTGGTCATTTTTTTATTATAAATCTACAATTCTAGAATTAAAATGGAAGAATTATAGATTGTTTGACTATCAGGGAAAAGAATCGTGACCAGAGAAAAAGTTTTATTCGTACATTTAATGAATAATCATTGAAATCTCTCTAAAAGTATACTATTTTACATCTGTAAAATACCATATCAATAATTATAAATCTACAATTCTAGAATTAAAATGCAAGAATCGCAGATTATTTGGTTATTAAGAAAAAGAATCGTGACTCGAGAAAAAAGAAAAGAAAACAAAGATCATTTAAATCTCTAAAAGCACACTGTTTCACGTCTGTAAAATACCCAACAATAATTGTAAATCGATTATTTTTAATTACAAATTACAATTCTAGAATTAAAATGCAAGAATCACAGATTATTTGATTATTAAGAAAAAGAATCGTGACTCGAGAAAAAATAAAAGAAAACAAAGATCATTTAAATCTCTAAAAGCACACTGTTTCACGTCTGTAAAATACCCAACAATAATTGTAAATCGATTATTTTTAATTACAAATTACAATTCTAGAATTAAAATGCAAGAATCGCAGATTATTTGATTATTAAGAAAAAGAATCGTGACTCGAGAAAAAATAAAAGAAAACAAAGATCATTTAAATTTCTAAAAGCACATTGTTTTACGTCTGTAAAATACCCAATAATAATTGCAAATAGATTATTTTTAATTACAAATTACAATTCTAGAATTAAAATACAATTGAAATCGCAGATTATTCGGCTATCGAGAGAAAGAAAGATCGGCAAAGGACTCGACAAAAAACAGTACCGCGCACGTCCAGAATGCGACCACGTCGTTTGCCAGATTCGGCTAGATCAGCGCGAAATATTCGAGGTATCGAGGGCAGCCGTCTGTTCTGATAATCCACCGGCTATTCGAATACATTACGTCGCCCGATACAAAACCACGCGCGGACGCAAGGCGAAAACCAGGGGAAGAACCGGCTCGCCGATTCTCGTCACGCGTCCGCGTCCGCGACACGTGCACGCGCCTCGACTCTTAATTCCAAGTTAAGCGCCGATCCTCTTACGTTCTCATCGATTAAAGATGCCTATCCAGACCAGCTATCCGACCCGGAGTCGGGCTTTCGCGGCACGCGGGCGAAATACCGAGCGCACGGGAACAAGAAAAGGCACTCGGAAGACGAGACTGCCATCAGAGCCAACCTTTAACTAACGGCCTCTAATACATTAGCCGGCGCTGATGCACAGAGCCGCGTGCACACGCGAGATGCTCGTTCGTTCTCCGCGCGGATTCGTCGGCAACTCGACGCGAAACTATGCTACACATAATGCTCGCCGAGATTACCTCGCTCCTCCACGTTTCTTCCGCGGCTTTCGCTTTCGTGGCTTCGCTGGAATTTTAAATGCCTCTGCCCTGGAAATTGTTTTTCCGTTAGTCTGTCGGCCGCTGCGGGAGATCTCTTTTTCTCGTTTAGTTGGCTTTAGCGTTTTGGGAACTTTGTAACGCATGATTGAAATTGTTAAAAAGTCACTCACGACTGGCGTGCACCTTTCGAATATTTCCTGTTCCTCTCGAGTTCCACCCACTGTCGGGGGAATGAGAGTGAGTACTTTATTTGAGCAACTTGGGCTTTCGACTAACGGATTGGCGTTTTCTCTGTTTTATTAGTTATTTTAATTGTGACTGTGGCTAGATTCTCCCCTCCGCTGCACGCGAGCCCGTTTTACACGGATTGTCAAAGCCAGAGGTGGTTAACTGGCGGCCCTTGCCCCCACTTTGGTAACGCTACCCCCTCCACTGCGTTGATCTCTTCACTGTTGAGAGTGTCGTGGCCATAATACTTGCGTTAGGTATATAAGTGGAGGAATTTAGTTCAATGTTATACAAAGAAATTATTCAAAAAAAAGTCGAAAGATCGAAGTAAAGGAGGATTAACTGTTAACCACTATTAACGTTAAAAAAGACTTGAAAATTTAGTTTAATTACGAAAACTATTTTTGTTTTCTTTGTTAGTGCCTTATAATATAATTTTATCCAAGTAAAGTTACGTTATTCTTGTTTCAATTAAGAATTTGCTGAAACATTCGTTTAATTTACGGAAATGTTAATTAAAATCACATCATTTTAATTTGTACGTAACATTGTTTACGACAAGTATAACGAAGACGTTTGTATCAGCAATTTTGCAGGGTGTCTTACAATTTTGTAAGCATATAAAATATTTTTATAAACGTGTAAATTTTATAAAAATATGAGTTAGCTGCTAAAGTTAAAAAAAAAAATGATAGGAAAAGTAGTGAACAGAATGAACAGAAAGTGGGAGGAATAAATATTTTTTTGGTCATATCGAATTTTAATTCGAATCAAGAAGTTAATCCACTGCGTGCAATAACACGGACATTAGCGTCGTTGAAACGCTTGCATGTCGGCATAACAAAATGAGATCAAAATTTTGCCCCGAGAGATTGCGTAATGATTGTTTTGCGCGGGAACTTTGACTAGTGGGTTTAAATATCCAGTTGCGCGACCGTCGGGACAAAGAATACTCGCGAACAATCTCGCGAACGGGGTTCGGCGAAAGTCATTTCGAAGTTGATCCGTGATTCCCAATATTCCTTATCCCACGAACATTACGCCCGGCGTCGTCTGCCGCGGAACTTTTAAAAGGCAGCTTCCTGCGTGCTCGTCCTTTCGAACCGTTCGCTTTCGTTATTGATAAACTCGCCGGAGACTGGCGAGTCCTTGGCGGGGAAGTTTCCGACTCGTGGATATCGCGCTCGATCTTTCTTTCTTCGGGGGAAGAACGCCGGCGATATAACGTCTCGAATTGAATCCATCAGCAAACAGCAAACCGAAAGGCTGATTTCCAATCGTTCCGTAGTTGAAACACCGACCGAAGTTGGTGCACGGGCTGCCGGTTTACTTTCGATCGAAAGCTTTGTCTCGAGACGTTTCCTTTCCCAGCTCTCGATATTACATAAATATACAGGAATTTTTATTCGCGACAGATGTTTTATTTGTAGAGATAATATTTCTATACGATAATTTGGTCCATCTTGAATATTTTTGTTGCCTTTGGAGCTGCGAGAGAACTTCTGTCAGCGCAAGTTATTAAAGACTGTAATGATTTTTATTACGAGTGAAGGAATTTTGAAGATTTCAGAATCACCAGAAACATTCCTAATATATATTTTTCAATTGTGTGTTGTTCGATGCAACTTTATAAAAAACAAAGCTTGTTGAAGTTTCATTTGTAGAGATAATATTTTTATACGATAATTTGGTCCATCTTGAATATTTTTGTTGCCTTTGGAGTTGCGAGAGAACTTCTGTCAGCGCAAGTTATTAAAGACTGTAATGATTTTTATTACGAGTGAAGGAATTTTGAAGATTTCAGAATCACCAAAAACATTCCTAATATATATTTTTCAATTGTATGTTGTTCGATGCAACTTTATAAAAAACAAAGCTTGTTGAAGTTTCATTTGTAGAGATAATATTTTTATACGATAATTTGGTCCATCTTGAATATTTTTGTTGCCTTTGGAGTTGCGAGAGAACTTCTGTCAGCGCAAGTTATTAAAGACTGTAATGATTTTTATTACGAGTGAAGGAATTTTGAAGATTTCAGAATCACCAGAAACATTCCTAATATATATTTTTCAATTGTGTGTTGTTCGATGCAACTTTATAAAAAGGAAAGCATAGCTTACGCACGTTGAAAAATAACTAGTTTAATTAATATTTTGACTTTGATTTTATAATATCTGCTGCGTGAAAGGCAATGACGACGACTCTAGCCAGAATGTAACAAAATAAGAGTTAAAAAGATAGAGATAAATGGACAATTTTCCATATTATTGAATTCGAGGAAGGAAAAACGAAAGGTATATTCGAGAGCGTCATAAATTAGGCTTGCCTAGGTAGGGCATCGTGGCCCAAGGAAATTACGATCGTGATATAGACGGAACGGATATTTTGAAGGGCAGAATTAATTGAAAACACTGTTTGCAGAAGCTGAGGAAAAACGAGAGTTCTCACGCGATCTTTTATCAGACAGCTGGGGTTCCCGTCACCGATGTTTCCCTAGAACAAATTTGAGACAATAATAAAGATAATGTAAATCTAATAATCAACGTGTGAACGATATATTCTAAAACATGGATCAGCACCTAAACCAACATCACGTTCTTTGTCATTGGTATTTACTTTTCTGTCGGATGTTGTACACACTTTCAAGTTTGATTTCTTTTTTTTTTTTTTTTCAAATTATGTGCTCAGAAAATATCTTTCAACATAATATGACGTAATAGATTGTTACCATTTCTTTTGCCTTCGTTTATCGTTTAAAGTTCGTAGATATATATTTTTTATATATTTCAAGTGAAAGCTCGCGAAATGTTAAAGGGCGTACATATACGCCTTTCGTATATATTGAGAGACACGTGAGAGCGTATATATACGCCTTTCGCAGTCAAAGGGTTAATGAACGAGTCGCGAATCGCGTCTGGCATCCGGTAAACAGACGCGGTTCGTAGAATTGCAAAAATTCAATGAAAATGACGGAGAGAGGAAGCAAGAGAGAGAGAGAGAGAGAGAGAGAAAAGCGAGTGATAAGTGTTTGCGTCGGAGCGATGGGGGTAGTACGCGTGGAGAGCACTCGGTCCAACGGTGTTGGAGGCGTGAGACAAGTAGTTTGAAATTACCGTACGAACGAGGAATGCAATCGAAGGGAGCAAACGAGAAGTTTTATGCGGGGGAACTTGAACGCGAACGCGGTGCGAAGAGATAGGTGAGCACACGTTTGCTTAGAGAATTAAAGATTCCACTCTGTAGATGCTCGCACTTTCGCCTCCCGATTCCCATATTCATTCCTTATGGACCTTCAACGAGGGTATATATCATTCGACGTACGTGCATCACGCGATCGTAACGAACAAATTCGGTGAATCACCGATCCTGATTGAAGCGACTGAACATTGATTCGCAAGAGGTTCGAACAAAATTTGAAAGCTGAAATTTTCAAATGGAGGAACGTTGTATTTTGAATTAGGTTTCTTTCTTCTAGCAAACGATAGAAGTTTTGGAAAAATGATCGCGAATCTTGTATCAAATAAGAAAGATCAAAGTAAAAAAATATTGTACATTTATAAAATGAAAGAAATTTCTGCGACAGCCTGATATAGAATGGAAACGTGTGTTTCGTCCAATTGACAAGATCACACACAAAATTACGAGTAGTTAAAAAAGACATACTGTCAATTGTTTTCCATTACCTGCGCTGGCAACTTGGTTTCACGGACCATAACGAGTGACCAAACCGTATACAATAATTCGTCTTCCTTTTGAGCCCGTCGGTATATCACTATAGATAGAAATTATTAAGAAGTAACAAATTTATTACTTTATTTTGCCTGGATTGTATTTAAATATACTCGAAACTGAGGAAATATTGCAATTTTGGGGGAGAAAATTCTCGACGTGCGCAAGAGGTTAATCACACGTGCACAACAAACGTACGAACGAAAACTTGTTACTTATTTCACGAAGAGAAATTACACGAAGATCAGGCTACGGTGTTTTCTTTTTTTTTTTTTTTTTTTTTTTTTTTTAAAAAAAAAAAAAAAATTTTTTTTTTGCTTCTTCATAAAAATGAAAATCGCGTCGCTGGTATTTCTGAAAATCCCGAACGCTTCGTTCAACTGTGTGGATCCTTGGACGCGACGAGACGCTGACGTTTCTGTGAAACGGCTCCATAACGAGTTTGTCGAGCGATCGGGTGAATTAGTCGGCTGAGAAAAGCGGCTGGTCTTTCTCAGCCGGCGATCATTCTCAGCGCGGAATCGTGGCGGGCCGCTTGTTAACGGAAGTGGGTACTCCCTGGCCCGTTCTCGCGCTGATAATGGAACTTCTCGATTGAATTCGCCGCGATTATTCGCCGTGATTGTGCGGAATGGATCGCGGCGGCAGCGCGATGACGCGCGTCGTTCGATCGAGCCGAGTCGTATGAAAAAAAAAAAGCCCGAGCGAGGGAAAAAAAGAGAGAGAAAAGGGAATAAGAAGAAATCCCGTTCCCTCTCTAATGCTAATATTTATCCACGAGAAATTACATTTCCTCCCGCGGCGAGGGAATAACCTCTCCTCTTCTCCGCTCGAAAATTTCCTACTCGAATTTTTATCACGGTTCAACCCTGTCTCCGCGATTAAACGTAACCGCGAGAGTAACCGGCTGGGAAACTCTCGCCTCGATTAACGCTCGTGCCATTCGTCGTCGACCGTTCGATGAATATTTGAGTCGCGATGCCATATTTAGTCGTTAGGCCTTCCAGACTTTTCAATTTTCTCGGGGTATTCGGGGAAATAAGTTTCGAGTTTTGCCGGCGAAACGCGATTTGCGGTAATTGCGATTTTAATAACGCAGGGAGTTGAACAACGAGAGGGTGGCCTACGTTTCAATCTCGTTATATATGTAGGTAGTTTGTCAGAAGTTAGTTTTAGTGATATCGTGTTACATCGTATTAACCGTTCTTCTTGTACGTTTTCGATTGAAAAACGGGGGAAGTTATGATTGAACAGTCTGAGAAAATTTTTTCAGCTTATCCTTTAGATTATTCGTGGTTCCCACCGGGTGGCAATTCGAGAAAACGAGTTAAGTTTTTTTTTTTTCTTTCATAGATATCACGTTCTTTGGAAGAATTCCTGTTTAGACCAAGTTAATGGTTTTTTTAGGCTTCTTCCGCATCAGAAATTCTAAATGCTGCATTCACGTCCATTTTGTTACTTTGGACTGTCTCTACAACATCCAACAGTTCTTCATTTGTCCATAATTCTCTATAGACACTTGAAATATCTCTCGCATTGGAATGTTGTGCATGTTTTTTGTTCCAAAATTATAATAAGTAATATTTTCTCAGTTTTTAGTATATTTAAGTAAAAATAGGCAAAACAAATAATGAATTTATTATCTCTCAATAATTTCAATCCAGTGATACATCGACGAGTTCAAAAAGAAAACGACGAATTATTGTATACGGTTTGGTCACTCGTTACGGTCCGCAATCAGTTGTCAGCGCAAGTGGTTAAATGATTCTTCATAAAGTGTATAAGTAAAAGCTTGTGTATTACAAATATATTGTATTACAAAGACTTTCTGTTTCTTCTACTTCGATGTACTTCAATAATTTTGCTTTAATCTAATGGAAATTGCATCCTTTACTTGTCGGTAGTTCCAGTGTAAAAAAAACTGAGCCATCGTGTGGGTATAAGATCGTTCGAGCAAAGAGATTAGAGCGTACACGTAGATTTCATTGGTTTAGATAATTCCGGTAATTAGATACCAGATAGTACTGGCGTCTCGATTTACACGAAGTTGCACGAAGTGGATAACAAAACGCCGTCTCGAGGATTAACGTTAATTCGCGGGGCTCCAGTTTCTATTAGATACGCGTCACAGTTACACCGAATTTATTCGATCTTTCGCAGAGTTTATTCGTCGATACTTCCACCCAAATTGGGAAAATTTGGAAAAATTCTGGAACATTTGTCCATGTTTGCGTTCTATTGTACAACGTATAAATCAAATATTTGAAACGATATTCAAAAAAAAA
>NW_025110014.1:1829913-1897995 GCF_011392965.1 Frieseomelitta varia | reverse complement strand
AAAAAAAAAAAAAAAAAAAGGAAACGAAGAATCGTTCTTCCACGAGAAATATTACAAAATATAAAGTCTCTGACAAAAATGTGGAAATATTAACGAAACATCCCGTGGGAATCTGTTCCACCAATCCGCTGTCGGTGATCAACTATGTGGAAACATTCTACGACGGAATTATAGTATTTACGCGGGTCGCGGTGAAATATTCGCGAAGAAATGGACGAGGGGGAGAAAAAAGCGGCGAGGGAAGTGGAACATATGAATAGCGATGGCGGAACTGGCTCAGTTTCAGACACACTGTAGTTATACTAGGTCGGGGTTTCCATCCTTTGGCAATGCTTTCGACTTCCCAGAAGGATACGCCTTTTTCGTGTCTGGCCATAGCTGGACTTAATTCACTGTTCGTTCGTGCACAGGTATTATTCGCCCTCCTCCTCTTGGACGGTCACCGCCTTTCCGCGATTAATATCGAACAGTCTTTCGCAACGTTTGCCCTGTTTATACGTTCCCGTTGCGATTACATACGTCCCATTCCGTTCTAATTATCCGCCAATTTATCCGGTCTTCTCAGAGAAACAAACGAGAAATTTCGTTCCTCGTCACCGAGCGAGAACTCTCTTCGTCGAGTTCCTTCAGCAGTACCAGCATGTTTTACTGTTTTACCAGCGCGGTGCAAGTCGCCAGTAAGAGTGAGAAAAAAGAAAGGGGGAAAAAGAAGGGAGAAGAGAAGAAAAAACAAGGAAGAAAAACGGTCGTTTCGTGTGCACGGTTTATTAAAGCCAGGGCGTAAAAACTTTGATTCCCCCTGGTGGGTGTCAGAAGCGTGGCAAGAATCGCCAAGTTCAGTTCACGGCTCGTTGAAGCTACGACCGCGTTTAAATTCTGCCGCTCTAAGCGAAATCCGCGCCCCCTTTTCACCCGGAGTTCCTCTCGTTGAAACGTATCCATTCACCTCTTCGCGCTGGCACGACTGTCCTCCTTTCGACATTTTTCCCTACACTTGCAACAGACACACCCCGTATCGTCCCTGCTATCTCGTTTTCCAAGATTTCGTCCGCGGTGTAACGCCAGTTTTATTTGCTCTTCTTTCTCTCTCTCTCTCTATCTCTCTCTCTCTCTCGTTTAAAAAAATTTTTTTTTCTCGCGAAAAAGTCGCGAACTTCACGGCCGAGGCAGCAAACGCAGCCAGCTCGGGCGTTAACGCGTTTCGAAATGCATACTTTCTTGCTCTCGAGGAAGCTCGACTCTTGATAAAGCTCATCCCGCTCGTCTTTATTCTTTTTCTTCTTCTTTCGTGCTCTTTTCCTTTTCTCGAAGAGACGCCACGACATTCGCGCTTTGTAGTCGCGCGTTTAATTGCTCGTGATCTCTGGCTCGTGTAAGCGTTGCGAGCAGTGATTTACGGCTGGAAAAAAATTTGTTTATTTCGATGCCGCGACGTTTATTTCTCTTTTTTTTTTTTCTTTTTTACTGTTCCGTTTACGCGTTTTTTTTTTATCTTTGTAGATTCGGAGCGCGTTGGATTTGTTAAATTTATACATTGTTTGCTTTTTCAACCATACTTCATTGCGTTGCATTCTAGATTTATTCGAAATTCATGAATCTATGACGCCGGAAGTTGGCAGACGGAATTTTGTTTAATCAAAATTTCCATCGTTGCTCACAGTCAGAGAAATTTCCTCGTAATTCAAAATTTTCCAGATAAATCGTTTCGTTGCTTGTCAATCCTCTTCAAGCTATTTTTTTTTTTTTTTAAACTCTGTTCTTTATTCCTTGCCCTTTTGTTTCCAAATTCTCGATCGTTTCCCTAAAGAGAAAAGAACAAAAAAAAAAAAAAAAAAAAAAAAAAAAAAAGAAAGAAAACAAAAAGTAGAGGGAAAAATCGTTGATTATGTTTGCTGGCCCGTTAAGATAAAACGTTTTTTAACGCAGAGAAACAGAGAGCAACAGGGAAGTCATCGATCAGGGAATTGGCTAGATTGAACGAACCGCGAACGCGTACGAATTTGTCGGCGACAGGGCAACGCGTTGGACGTGTCGCGTGCCCGGAACACGAGGCAGAAATCGGGGGATTGCAACGATGTAACCGCGGTCGCTGTCGATCGCGAAACAATGCGTTTTACTGATATTTCGTTACGCGCTGTCAACGACAGCAGTTACGCTGAATTCGCGATAACGCTTCGTCGAGAGCGGATTACAGGGAAAATGGGGATCGCATCGCGCGCGCAGACCTTTCCAAACGTCCTTTCGACGTTTGTCTGCGTGAACTCTGGCCAGAGAGAAAAGAGGAACTCTGTTCCTTTCGGAAAGTTCCTTTTCGAGAAATAGCGAAACACGAGACAGGAATTTGTGGACAATTAATTCGCTCGATCTTTTCGTTCCTGCGAAATGTAGAAATTTGGGAAATTTGTACGTTTATTTATAAGAAATATTTATTTATATAATATAATATATAATATATAAATATATTTATACGGAATGATTGAAGTTGACGTCTCTAGAACAATTTGAAATGACGGAATTTACATGGACGGAAACGGGGTGGGGGGGATTTCTGAACGGTTAATTCGTCCCAACATAAATTTGAATTGAAATTCATTTATTCAAACAGACTATTCATATATACATTTACGTACACGTATTACAATACGTGGTATAAATGTTTTATTTTGCAAGCATTTTGCGATACATTTTATAAATATTTTATAAAATATATTTGTACAGTGTGATTGAGCTTGACGTTTCTGGAACAATTCGAAGCGACGGAATTTAGTTAATTCGTTTCAACGTGAATTTGAATTGAAATTCTTTCATTGAAACAGACTGCTTAGACGTGAAATTGCGTGCACATCAAAAAATTAATTATACATTTACACGTTAAAAATGTATTTGCGCATGAAATTATTTTCCTCGGTTATTATCGACCCTCCAAATTTTTTGCCCCGTGCATTTATGAGAGATCCTGGAATTATAAATAAAAATTTCATTTCCTGTTTCACAGAGAGACTTTGAAGTTTTAAAATCCAGGAATTCGATGCTTCCTCTTAACAAAAGAAAAAAAAAGAAAGAGAGAGAGAGAGAGAGAAAAAGTAGAAAAAATGGAGTAAGCTGGTGAAACAAACTGACCGTTTGGTCGCTTCGTCGCGTATTTTCATCCCCCGATTTTTGAAATCGTGCTCGGCAAGGGGCCGGCCGGGCTAATTGAAACGAGCTTAATTTACAAAACCCTGCGGTCTGCGTTCCCGGATCGGGATTACACGGATTATGGGCGTGTCACCGCTGTCCCGAAGATGCGTTACAAAGCTGATTACGGCTATTATTTGGTCAAAGCTCGTTGCGACCGATCTTGTGTACCGGCAACCCTCCCGTATTAGCTTTACGTTCGTGTACGCCGCTCGCCCTGTCTCTGCAATAACAGAACGTAATCGCTCGCATCAGCGAAATGCAATCGTGTCAAGCGAAACGCATCCTCACAGAGACAATTCTGTATGCGTCGCTCTGTCGCAAAGGGGGACACGATCCTCTGAAACGGGATTCATCCCTTCGTCATCGACATTTTCCTGTTTGTAACTCACAAATCAGAAAAAGGGAGAGTGTTAAGAACGAGGATACGTAACACTTGTGACAAGGATGTGCACCTAGGAATCAGTGGCAAATCGGGAATTTCTAAAATATTTGAGGCGCCCCATAATTTATTAAATTATAATAAATTTATTATATATTTGTTATATATTATATATTATAAGTTTATTATTATAAATTTATTATATATTATATATTATAAGTTTATTATTATATATTATAAATTTAAACATAATAAATTTAGTCAGTTTCAAGTGCGATCAGAGACTGATCGTTACCAAAATGCAGGATGACTAGTCTAACTTTTCAAGTAGGTACTTGCATTTTCTATTTTACAATCTTACGTGTTTGTATTTTGTATTTTGCAATGTAGTTTCGTTGTTCGTTTCAAAAATATAACGTTATGAAATTTCGTCGTAACAACAGTTTTTGACTTTGCTCAATCTGATAGCGGTTCATCAAGTCCAAGACTGCAGTGAGAATTAGAAAAAATGAATGAAAGTGACAACTGAAATGATAACATAGTCCAAACTTGAAAGATTTTGGATATTATACCTAATATTATTACACCTCGTGGAAGTAAATGAATTTTTCGCCAGAGTTTCTCGTTTTACTTTCATCGCGTCGCATCTGAGGAAAAATTTACTCGGAATTCGGGTGCGCGACGGTGTTAACAATCAAGACTGACGCGAGCTGAAACTACGCTACCTCAGATTAATCGTCACGTTTCGTGTATTCGAACACCCGGCGTGAGTGTTCGCAGCCGTAACGCCGATAAATACAACGAGAAAAAACAAGAGGGAAAAGTCACGGGAGAAAGCTTCCACGTCGCGAGTTCCTCTTGGCATCTCGGGTCTCGAATTCTTCTTCGGGATCTACGCCATATTTCCAGCCAGCAGTCAAACTACCCCCGCTCTGTAAAACGGGTTCTGACGTTCGCCATTCGAGCCAGGGGCGAGCGAGGGAAGTCAAAGTTCACCGAACCGATCCTTTTTCCACGGTTGAAGATTTATGCTCCGGGGAAAAGTGTGCACGGTGTTTCCGGGTCCCGTGACTGGAGGCGAGAGCGAGCGAGCGAGCGAGCGAGAGATAGAGATAGAGAGAGAGAGAGAGAGAGAGAGAGAGTCGTTGGGAATTTGCGTGAGTCACGAGCAAGTGAATTCAACGGCGTGCCAGTAAATAATAAGAATCCAACGGTGTCTTTAGACGTTCGGCAATTTGGGCTTCTGCCAGGTTGCGTTTCATATCCAGAAAGGTGGTTGCGTGTCGAGGCATTCGGACCATAAATCTCGGGCCCGAGGGGGCTGAGAAGCATTACCTAATATCCTCCTTACGATTTCGCGGGAGTCGCGTTTCACGCCGACACGCGGACGGAAAACGCTTGGAAAATAATTATCTGTCGACTTTCGCCCGGTGCACCTAGATCAAGCGCATCTACCGTGAAATATCGTTCCTTCCTTCCGTATTCTACCCTTTGTTGCCCTGCCTTCTGTGCACGCCCGCCTCTCTAATTTTCAAAGAGCCTGGGAATTTATACGACGACCATTTGCAATTGCAAATTGCTACGGAATGTACGATTTCATATTATTCGTTCCTATAGTTTTGTCGCTTCTTTTTTCTTGATCTAGGATTCAGATATTAATTACGGATACTTTGGGCTAAATCTGCAGAAGGTAGAGCGTACAATTTTATACACATTTCAATTTTATACACGTAGTGTAATAGATTTTAACCGAGTGTCGAGAAAGTTCGTCAACTTTTAAACGGATTCTATATTCCGCCAGAGTCGAGAAATGTTCTTACATTACAAGTTTCAACGAGTACAGACAAAGGAATGTACCTGTGATTAAATGTCGAGTGTCTTTTTAAGAAATATTTTTGAAAATAAACGGCAGAACAGAACTTAATACAAAATGTGAAAGTGAAAATTTTTCTGTTCTGGAGGAACGGATAATTTGCTTATCAGTGTCAAAGAAGTTTTTAATATAGAAACTATTGACATTGAATATTAAGTTCTTTACATGTATTTCCATCGAATCAAATGTATAGAAATCAACTATAATAGCCACGAGCGAACTTCTCTTTCTATCCTGTACGGATTCTAAAATATCGATTTCGTGAAAACACTATTCAAGAATTTTCCTAAGTGTGACACTTGTTTCTACAAAAATTCTACGAAAACAAATACTTTTTTACGTAAGTTCGAATAGAATATTAAAATAAAAACCCGTTAATTTCGATCCCTGACTATCAATAAGATCAAAAATTCGTGAAAATACTATTCAAGAGTTTTCCTAAGTGTGACACTTGTTTCTACAAAAATTCTGCAAATACAAAAACAAATACTTTTTTACGTAAGTTCGAATAGAATATTAAAATAAAAACCCGTTAATTTCGATCCCTGACTATCAATAAGATCAAAAATTCGTGAAAATACTATTCAAGAGTTTTCCTAAGTGTGACACTTGTTTCTACAAAAATTCTGCAAATACAAAAACAAATACTTTTTTACGTAAGTTCGAATAGAACATTAAACTAAAAACCCGTTAATTTCGATCCCTGACTATCAATAAGATCAAAAATTATTACCCTTTACGTATATTATAATCAATTTGTTAACTCTCCAATGCATACATGGGTATCCAACGGTATGTTCGATCTGATAATCAGTTATAGATAATTCGTTCAACTGTAAATATGTTTCCCTTGTTTCTCGGAAACAACGTTAATATCCTCTGATTCTCTCTACATGTTACATTGTATGTATTGCTACTGCATATTTTAATAAAAGAGCGCGAAACATGTAGCCATTGTAATCAATAAGTGTTGCTCTTTATTGGAAGTCACGAAACAAATATCCATTTTGGAAGTTCGCTGTGTTGACTTAATTATGATCCTGACGATGAAGCGACAAATTCATTTCTATTGATCGATTTAAGACCCTCGAAACGCGAATAGTTTCATGGAAACCAACAAATCCACGTTCTACACGTTCACAACGATCTTTTTATCTCGTGCCATCCCACGATCCCAATTTTCTCAACGGCTCTTTTCACAACGCTCGGTGAAATATTTTCTCCCGGAGAGAGAGACAGAGAGAGAGAGACAGAGAGAGAGAGAGAGATGGACGAGGTTCAAGGTGGCCTGATTTCGAAAGACACAATCGAAGCATGGCATCGCGAAATCGCGAAACAGCTCCCGATTTCGAAGAGCCCGAACGACTCGCTCGAAGGAAGTTCGTTCTCTCTCTCTCTCTCTCTCTCTCTCTCTTTTCGTCTCTTTTCATTTCCCGCGAGATCCTCGCGACCGACGCTAATGAGATTTGCCCGAGCCAGCATCTTAAATTGGCTCTCGCTTCTCGATCATCTCGCATTCGGCCGCGGATCCAATTAGGACGATCAATAGCGCTGGCTGAGCGCCGGCGTATAATTATTATAAATAAACTGGCAACGAGGGATGCATGCACGTTGTTCCGTGAAATGTGAAGGATCTCTCTCTCTCTCTTTCTCGTTCGTTAAGCGAACGTCTCGTTCATCCTGTCCTTTCCACGCTCTCGAACTTACTTCCGGTCGGATCGACTTAATAGATCTCGGGGATCGCGCGCGAATGGTAAATTGCGCGCGCGGCCACTTTGAGATATTGAAACTACGGGGGGACCGGTCTAGAAGTGACTTCCGCACTGAATTTCAAAGAAAGAAGGAAATGACAGAGGGGAAAGAAGGGAAAAAGAGGGGGAGAGAAAGGAGGGAAGAAAAAAGAAAAGGAAAGAGAAAAAGAAGGAAGGAAACGAGGTTTTCTTTGGTCGAGTCTCTTCTTGAATTAAACGCCGGCGGAGTACATCGTCGCCGCCGGGGCGAAGATTAATTTTGGCGTTTGTTTTTCCCAACTTTCGCCCCGCGACTTCTTACCACTCCATATTTCCTTCGATCGATAAATTGTCAAGAAAGTCCGGGGAACTTTCTTTGCAATTTACTCGATCGGCGTGAAACGTTCCTCAAGACCTCGGTTTTCGCTGGCAAAAATCACGAAACGCTGTTGTTCGCGACGTTGTTCCCATTGGATCGTTTAATAGCGTTTTATAGCGTTCGAGAAAGTCGAACATCGACACTGGAAAACTCTCGTCGTAGAACTTATTATTTATGCAATATACAAACGAGTGTTTGAAATTCACTTCGCGAGTTAAAATCGACAGAAATCGACGAAGATTCGCTGATTCGATACAATTTTCTTCTTGGCGCGTTTCCGTAAGCTACGAAGGGGAAGTTGCGGGCAGACGCGAGAGGCGCGGATAATTTTTTAACGGTGAAATACTCTCCGGCCCATTACGAGCGACGCTCGTAAATAACGAGCTTCGCGTCGCCTCCGTCGCGCCTCCGGCGACACGCAATTTTATAGGCGGCACGATAAATAGCAGCCGCTTGTCGATTCCATTATGGACGTAATAAATCGCCGGCCGTTGATACGTGATGATTTACGAAAATTCGACGCCGGCCGTTCCTCGCTCCTTCTCTAACAATATTTGCTCGTTTCGCTCGGCGACGACGACGACGTTGCACGTGCGCCAACTGTCGTTAAGAGCACCGTCGTCCAAGGCGATCCATTTCGAGGACGATTGACAGACAGGTATTGCTTGTGGCAACTGCGACGAGACGCGTTCGCCGAACGCAACGAAATGAGGTTTACCATTGACGATAACTCGCTCAAAAGTTACGAGAAAGTTTCTTGGGAAGAGAGTAAAATAGAAAGGAAAGAAACGTGACGTATATTTGAAACAGAGTTTATGCAGAATTACGTTATTGAGTTTCATTCAGGAGTTGTAATAAAAATAATTTAATTTCGCATCGTACCTCGTTATATAGTCACATATTTGTAATTCACGTTTCGTTTAATTAAATTAATTAAATTTAATTCGCATTTAAAACGACGGAACGCAATTTACTGGAAAATTGGAATTAGTAATTTAAAAAGTGAGGAGTTGCGGTAATTTCGTGTGGCCACGTTTTTCACGGACTGATTTACATTCCGCGAAAACGTCATCATTGTACTGTTTGACGTTACTATTCAAATGCGTAACAAAATTTGACGATATTCCAAAGGGAAGAAAGGAAGCGATATTTTTGCAAATATGGTTTCTTTTCAAAATTATTCAATCTCCGAGATTCAACCGGGCTGGGATGAAGTTTCCAGCCACCTGGCGCTGGAGTACGTTTCCAGAGTTGATAAAAGTTGACCAGCTGCAGCGAGTCTGATTAGAAGTTGCCCGGGAGCACGTCTGAGGATTAGACGTCCCCCTAAAAGTGAAGTTTAGACGAAAGCTCGCGACATCTTACGCGAGCGTGGCGTTTATGCTGCGCAAATACCCGGGGCCCGGAGGAATCTAGTTGGCAAAAAGGAGTCAGTTCCCATGAAAGCCTTTGCAGGCAGCCGCTTTCGTGCAACAGTTTAACTGAATTTCAGCCGCGCTGTACACGCGAACTTGCCAGTGCACGCCTTCCAGAAAGCCCAGAGAGAGAGAGAGAGAGGAGAGAGAGCAGCTTCATCTTGTGTAGCATTTAACATATCGCGTTACGAAAGCATACATCCCTGTTGAAAGATGCACTTCTCGAAGAAAGATTTACAAATGAAAAAGACTCTCTCCGCGGTTTTTTTCCCAACGATTTACTCGGATTTCGCCAAGGATTTTACATTACGAGAAACTCCAACAACTCTGCCTCATACTACCAGACCAGGAGAGTTTCAAGACAGACGCAAGAATTGTTGGATGATCGATTATCACTTCGTGTCTCTTCGTCTGAAATGGTAGCTGAGTCAGACATTTGAACATTTGCACGTGTAATAGACGATTCTAGATCGCAATGATAATAATCCGTAATTATGAAAATCAGTCACTCTGGATATTATGAATCTTTTCTACTAGTTAGTAAAAAAAGTTCTAAGAAGTTTCGTATATTTCTCGTGAAAATTTTCCTTTTCAGAAAGTCATCTGAGGAGAACACTCCAATACTTGACGGATATAAATCTACAGGGTGTTTCGTCTGACTTAGTGAAATATCTCGGAATTTGTTGAAGCTACGAGAAAAATGTTTATACAAAAGCTGTTCAGCGTAAAAATGTGTCTTACGTAGTATTAACAATTTTTTCATTCATTTATAATGGAGGAGGATTTCAAGGTCAACTTGATTTCTTTAAATCAGACCATACATTTTCTTATTCGTATTACGACAGCTGGTTTCAATACGAATCCAATGATTGACGACCATTATACGAATGAAAAAATTGTTGATACTACGTAAGACACCTATTTATACTGAACAACTTTTGTATAAACATTTTTTTCGTAGCTTCAACACATTCCGAGATATTTCACTATACTTCAGTCAGACGAAACACCCTGTATATTACAAAATATAAGTACCTAGTTGCTAATGACCTCCATGCGACTTCAAATCGCTAAAAAAAAAGAAAAAAAAAAAAAAGAAAAAGAGGATTAGACTCCGAATTTTCGACTCGCTCGTCCAATCCTCGGCAATTGGCAACTTTCGAACTGTGGATCGTTTGGTCGAGCGAATTTTCAGGCTCGCGTGCTTGGAGGGAAAAGTGGAGCGCATCTGCGCGCCATATGGGTCACGCGGCACCTATAAATAGGCTTAAGCACAAAGCACACACAACAACCGGTCTCTCGGCCTCTCGTCGTCGTTTCTTCTCGCTGCGGAGATCAAAGTTGCGGAGTGGCAGCGCGTCGAGTGGATACGTGCTGATCTGAAGGGCTTAAAGCGGCGTGCTGCGCCGGCGGTCGTCGCGAAGCACGCCGGAGGCTTTTCATAAATGCCGATCGCGCGACCTAAGCTCTGTCGAAAGGAACAGGCAACGCTTATCCTTTCGCTGCTCTCCGAAGAATCATCGAGCGATCCCCGGCGGCTCACAGTCGTGGACAGATCGATCGACGAGAAAAAAAAAGAAAAAAAAGAAAGAAGAGATGGGACACCGAGAAGAAGGCCCTCTCCCTTTGTCTCGCCCTTTAATTACGTTTCAAGTATTAAAAAAAGCGATGAATTTTAAGCTCGTAAAGAATTTTATGTATTCGGAGGATATAAACTGCCGGGTGGAAAGTTTCCCAACTTTCGTAAAGGAATTTCCCGTGGGATTTATTACTCTGTTGCATTAAAGTTTATAACGCGATTAATACGTGGAACGTGTCTTATTAATTCGTTCTCCTCTCCAATTGAATCTTCAATTCGACGGGTCACGTCTCAAGGAACGAGCGAAACGAGTAAAAGATTACTCGTTTGAAAATAATGACGACTTTATCCCAGCCCCGTCGTTGTAATTAAAAATGAGATGGTAACCACAGTTTACTGTCCAGCTGGATCAATGGAGAGAAGTTGGAAAAGCTGCGCGCAAAACTGAGAGGACAAAGAAAAAAAAATTTTCAATTTTTAAGATCGACTTCAACAACGTCGTTTGAGAAAAATAATTCGTTGCTTTGAGACTAACGGACAAGAGAGATGGTATAATTTTCTGCCATTTCACGGACCATTCCCAGTGTAGTCCGACTGTTGATCTCGATTGACCTGTACTACTTGCAGTCAACACAGTGAACCACATCTTCTGCTTCCGCGAATTCTATCGGGGCATTCAAGGTTCCTCCGAGAGTTCTACATAGATATATAAATTCCATAGGGTGTTTCTGACAGGATTCTACCAGGATATGAGAATTCCTCGGAGTCCTGGCAGAAGGTGCAGGCTCTCGTAGAATTCTACGACGACGCGCGTCGTTTGGAGAGGTTAATAGCACGATTTTTTTCAGTTCTCCCAGACTCTTTACGCGACGAAAGAAGATGGAAATTTTAAACAAAATCAAAATCAAAATGTGGTTAATCCGATGATTGGAGTGCTCCGAATGTTTCAAATGAAATAAAATGAACATCGTCGATTAAAGAGTTGTGAAAATCGCAGCTAACCAGATGATATTCTGAAATAAAAAATGCATTGTTCATTCAACGATCGAAGATTTTAATTAAAATATTATATACTTTATTACAAAATTGACTCGAAAATTCTCTTGCGGCCACCTGAGAGCATCATGTAAATCTGTCGTGGCAGTGTCAACGTGTTAATCATTTAGGGACTCCACAGATGGAGCAATAAAGCTCGAGAGTTTTTTTTGTTTTTAGAAACGCGCCAGAACCCTCGAATATTTAATTACGAGATAACAGATACCCCGTCATTTTTCATTAGCTCGTTTTCCCCTTCTCGCACTTTGTTTAATTTATGACTTCGCTTTATATTTCACCCCCCGTGCGATTTATCCCGCAAGAAGCTAGCTCGCGTTCGTTTTAGTTTAGTCTGCTTTTTTCTTTCTTTTCTATTAAATCTACCGGACGTCCGTTTGCGAAGAGAAACACGCGATGAAAAGTCAGTCAAAAGAACTGTATCGCCCTTTGTTCTCTCTCGACTTTTTAATTATTCACGCAGGCTACGCAACGGAGCGTCTGGACCTCTTCAAATCCCCCCTCACTGTGTCGTTAAATTTATTCAATTGTCATTGCGCGAATTGTAAAAAAGGACAAAAGAAATCACTGATATTCCCCAAACGGAAATGGCCACGCTCGTTCGCGTAAAGAACAGTTTTCGCGGGATGAAGCTGTAGCGTCAAGTTTTACGTTGCCACAACGTATGGACCTTCGGAAGATTATGGCAGCCGAGCGCATCCCCAGCGTCGTATAGGCTCGTATAGACTCAGCGATAATGCCGGATAATATACGGTGAGTACACGCGAAGAAAGTTCGAGTGCCGTTCTCGAAATTTCGCCGAGATTCACTCCGAGAGAGAGAGAGAGAGAGAGAGAGAGAGAGAGAGAGAAAACGTTTTCACAATCCACTTTCATCGGGACCGAAATTCATGCAAATTCGTCGGCCGCCGACGAGAGAACTCGCTCGCGCGTGCGCGAACACCGACGCGCAACACCGTTCGCGGCATTAACATAAATCCTGCGAGGCTCGAAGCTCGACGTGACGCGAAATTCTCCAGCTCGCATCCGCGGCAGAATGCACACGCGTCGACGCGTGGGCCGATTTTCGCGCGGGGGCTTCAGCCCGCTGCAGCTTGCCGAGAACAACCGCGGTGTTGGTGGAACAGCGTCGCAAAATGGGACACGCGGCGTATTTTCCACGCACCGCGGAACGACTCGTTAACGCCGCTTGAGCCTGAATTAGAATGACTCTCGACGTGTCCTGACACGTCGCCAACGTGTATTTCGCTAAAGTACTCGTGGCCTAAGCGACGAGAAGAGAAAAGAATTTCGCTACCGGAGGTCTCGCGAGATATAATTGCTGGCGAGTCAATACGCCAAACATTTTCTATTTTAGATTATTCGGATATGGACGATTCATGATCTTTCTTGGTCGTGCAACAAGTTTTTTGTCTCGTTTCGTGACTTACGGCTGGATCGACGGCCTGTCTTTTGTTTCGCCGAGAAGTCCTAATCGCTGTCGTCACGCGCTTGTTGTCGAAATCAATTGTTGATCGCTCTAAGAAATGGTCCTTTGCTGACCTTTTTCGGTTCATTCTATCAGTTAATTTTCGGATAGTTGAAAATGATTGACTAGAGTCGGCTAGCTCGTATAAAACAGGCTTGACATAAAATAGAGGCGGCGAACTGGCGGCCTGCGCTCCTTCCCCCTCCCTCACTTTCGCTAGCGCTATCCCCTCCACTGCGTCGATCTCTCCGCTACGTTGAGAATATCGTGACCACAATACTTGCGTTAGCTATATACAAAAATGGTATATACAAATTAGGTATATATAAAAATGTTTTCTTTACTGCAGCTGCTAAAGTTAAAGAAAAATGAAGACAGTAATTTATATAGCGGCAGAACAGGATGAACAGAGTGGGAATTAATTTTCAGAATTTCAAGTATTAATAGCGTTATTTTCGACTACTTGCAGAGATAATGTACGATGAATTTTTCTTCGAATAATTCCCAAGTATTCGGCGTTCTCGAGGAAATTCTTTAAAGTCGGAGCATAAACAACGGAAATCCTCCTATTAGTTCAGAACCTAACTCGTATGAATCCTACGAGGATTTACATTAACGTCGTAGCAAATCTGTCTTTGATCAAATCCTCCGCTTTCCATTTTGCGAATTCGAAATCCTGCATGAAGAGAGACGAGTCTGTTTAAGCGGAACGGAATCGCTTTTGCCCCTGATGGTCACGGTTAACGTCGTTAAGCAAAAGAGACTCGCGTCATCGTGAAGAACAAACGATTCGCTGATCCAACGACAAACTGGACACGAATTTCCAACGATTAGTTATTTCCTTTGTGCAAGTCTCGTTGATGACATTTTTTTCCTCCCGCTGCACGTTCCCTGCAAAATATTTCTACAATAATTCTGTTATAGTAATTACGATAATTCTGTTGCGTGCACTCTGTTTATTATATATGGGGCTATATAATATTTATATTATATATTTAATTATATATTTATTATATTTATATTATAAATATATTATATAATAAATATATAATTAATTTATATTATATATTTTGTATTATATTACAATACAATATTTATATAATATTTATATATTTATATATTTATTTATTATGTTACGTAAAACAATTTTTGGAAATTTCAGTAACACTGCAACGAGGAGCAATATTATAATTACATAAGTAAAATTTGAAATTAATTTGGAAATGTAGATAGAAGTTGCAAGATATTTGTCACGAAATACGAAAAATTAATAAACAATTGATATTGAACGCGAAGCGTACAATAATTACAATAATTAAACGATCAGTTATTTTCTTTGTGGAAGTCTCGTCGACGAGTTCCTCCCCTCGTTGCTCGTTACTTGCATTTTTACGAGATTATCGCGGAATACGCATAAGTTTCGCGAGCGAAAGGCTTACGAAAGGCTTCTCTGAACAAGTTTCACAGCCTTGCCATTTAGTTTCCCGGGCAAGGAAGCTGGCTTCGTCCCGGCTTTGGCTGCAATTTTGATTAATTGCTACGCCACGAGGTCGCACGCACGTTTCCCACACTCGTGTAGCGCGACTGAGGGATTAACGCGCAAGGAAGCCACTCGGACGTAATAATAGATTCCCTTGGAGGAGTTTTTTCCACGTTGCTCTGCCAAGCGTGTCGTCCCACAGTCCCTTCAGATCCCTTTTTTCCCTGCGGTCCTTTAATTCGCCAAAACGCAACGCCTCTCCGTCCGATCCTCTCGACGCGACTCGTTGGAAAATTCGAAGGATTTTCTTCGTTCTTGGTTCGCGCTTGCGCGCTCTCTTTCCCCTCTTTGACGATGAGTTAATCCGGTAGATCCTCGTTTTCATCTATTAAAAGCGTACATCCTTGTTTTCATCTGTCAAAGCACGGGAATCTGTGATGAAAAGAATATAGCTCGTACTTTCTGCTCTTTTACGAAGATTCGTTGCGAATATTTCACGAATTTTAAACTAAACAGGTAGTTTTCTCATTCTTTTCGGAAACACTCTTATTAATTTCGAATTGTCAATTTATCTCGAATTTTTCCTATCTATCGTCATACCGTTATCTTACACTTTCTTTAAAAAAAGAGAAAAAAAAATAAAAATCATTGCTCTCTTGATGATCTAGGTCAGTTATTATGTCGCCTAATAGCTACGATGCGATTGTTTCTCCGAAGATGTAGTCGCGCAAATCGGAGCAGAAATGCCCATCGAGTTTATTTATCGTCGCTTCGAGGAACGTCAATTTATTATTGGCACAATGGCGAATCTTCTCTTCAGCTGCGCGGAACGTCTAAAGAAGTGGAAACAAGACGCGACCCAGAAACAAGCGAGTCTCGTCTCGTCAATATCGCAGAATCGAGCTGTCTTAACGTTATTTCTCTCACTCGTCGTGATTTTTCCTTCGCCAAATCCCCTTTTTACCTCGCCTTACCCGACGACGTCGCCTCAAAACGTCGTTTTTACGCGGCTTGAAATAAGGAAAGAGCTCGGGCTCTATCGCGACTAAGCTGGAGGGACTTGGCCTTTTAATGTCGCGAAATTGGCCGGGATTCGCAATTCTGCCGACCGTTTCCGACAATAATTGCGCGCTGCCATTTCAACATCTGCTCCCGTTTCGACTCTCCCGCGCAAATTTCCCGCAAACGAGTGCATTTCTGCTCGAGCAAGCCCGAGAAGAATACGCGCGACCCGATCTGTTCACAGGGTGAACAGGAAAAATGGTTCTAGGGTAGATAATACACGCTGAAATATGAAAAAAAGTCTTAATAAATGTAAGGTCGGAGAATTAACAGTTTCAAAGTTATAAACTATTTGTTTGTAAATTTCTTTGCTGTGAGATATGCCATAAGTAGTAGTTTACTTTATAATTCAAAGCCGGCTGACTGGCGGCCCGCGAGTTTGCCCCCCACTTTTTCTGTTCGCTAGCGCTACCCCCTCCACTGCATCGATCTCTCCACTTGCTTATTGTTAATAGACTGACAGAGTGGGGAGAACGATGCAGTGGTGGGGGTAGCGCTCAGAAAAGTGGGGGCAAGGGTCCGCGGACCGCCAGTCAGCCGACTCTGTATAATTTTTTCTTTTTCTGATTACAAGATGATTTTTTCTATCTACATGTCCTCTTGTCGTTCCCATGCATGCCTGATATCTTCGTATTAAAGACTCACGTAATCTTTCAAAGACTCGCGGATGTGTTCTGACTTTTTCACGAGCATTTCGATCGAAACAAAAAGTTGTTTATAACATTGAAACTGTGATTAATTTTTCGAGTCATGTTTGTTTTTGTGTTATCTACTCTAGAAGTTACGAATTCTTTTTTTCATTTATCCTATTACACACATACATACATACATATATATATATCACAGGAGATTACGCGGCGTACAAGCCGACGTTCGACGTTAGTTATCAAATTATGTTTGTTCGGTAAGGCTTTCGCAGAAAGGAACGGTTTGTTCTTTCGGTTTCCTCTTACGTTCCCTCTAAGATTTCATTAAACTGTCATCAGAGAGCTCCTCGAACGTCGTCTGCTCTCTCGTAGAACAAGGGTTGAGGGGTTGGTGGGGGAGATATCTCGCTGCCTCGGCGCTATTATCATTTGAACGGCCGAAGAGAGCGAAGATAAATCAAAGAAAGGCGGAACGTTAAGAAGGCTATCACCGCGTCACTTGCATTGTGCCGCTCGGGAAAGCGCAGTCAAAATAGATCGACGGGAAAGTGCATCGCGATGCATCCCTCCGGCAGATGTTGCGGACTGCGCGCGATCGATTCCCCTCTCAACTGAGCTATGATACTCTTCGACAATGAATGTATTTTTCTGAACCAGATTCCAGCCGCTGCCTCTTTGCACGCAGCTTTCTCATAAACGTTTCATTGTCTCTTTCTTGCCTTGGTCCTTAGTTAGCTCTCCAGTAGTTAGCGAATGCGTAGGGATACTCGTAAAGTACCGTAATTATTAAATATGCAGCGCTAATTAATTAAAGTCTCACACGTATGAAATTTCGTCTCTCTTGATGGTGTTTTCACACGAGTAGAAAACTTTTTGGTACTGCGGGTGACGTGTAGAAATTGGTATGTGCACGTGTCGATATCTTTTTTAGAGTCAGTTTGGTCGATTTCTAGCAACAATACGTAATTTCTATCGAAGATGTAGAAATTAATGATGAATTAGTAATTAGAGCTTGCCATCTTCCTGTAGGATTACCAGACTTTAAACTTTAATTACGTATATCTTTTTTTTAAGAACGAAAGGATATTTTATTAATGCTTTTATGTCACGCTGGAGCTGATAATTCGCTACGAAAATTTGGATATCGTGTAAAAAGTTATTACACTTTACAAAAATTATAAAAGATAAATTACATGAAAGTGATACCAATAAACAAGTAAATAAAAAAACATTTAATTTTACGTTGTTGACTTTACTAATTTGCCTAATGCACCATCAAATACAACAACGATCGAAAACAGATTGAGTTCAAAGAGTTAATGGTCGGAGAAGTTCTTGTCAACTCATTCGAAATTTAAAATCAAACAGGAAAAAAAGTATCGAAATTAATTTTCTCATCAACGCCATATGTGTGTGTGAATTCACACCAGAGTGGTCAAAAAGACCAGCTTATTTAATTTTTCGGAGTAGTTTTACAGTGTTGCACTTTTTGTTAGACAGATTTGAATGATTCTTGTAAAGTACATATACGAATAGAAGTTCATAAAGTTTCATCGTTCGAAGTGGCGAAACAAGCAGGTGGCGAAACCAAAAATAAGCAGCTGGCTGAATAGTTCGGGGCGGTAGTGTGTGTGTATATGCACGTTTGCTTGAAAAGTTCGGCTGAGTAATGGCGAGTTTAAAAAAAAAAGAATCGCGAACGCTGCGAAGCTATTTAGCTGGCGAGAACAATTAACACACTCACTGACCGAGGGAGACGATAATTAATGGAGATCTTCTTTTTAGCAGTAGCCTCTGTTGCGCAAGATATTCTTTCTCAGCTTGGGCGAGGTAACGCGGAAAGCATTATTCTATTTAAGCGAAAAATAGAGATAGATAAATCTTTATTTATCTATTCTTTGCCTCTCAGAGCCAAAGTTTCTTACTTTTTCTGCCGCGTTTTTTTCTATCTTTAGAAAATGCATCCTCGCTTTGCATAAATTTTCCTTTCCCGCGTTCACGTTCTTTCATTTCGCGTAAAATAGAAATATCTCTGGCAATTATATTTTCGTACTGCGAATGGGAATTCGAAAGACGAAGGGGGGAAGGACGAGAGAATGATAAATATTCTTTGAACAGAATGATAAATATCGTTGACGCAATAAATGCAGATAAAATTACAATTGTGTCAGAGAAAGAGAAAGAGAGAGAGAGAGAGAGAGAGAGAGAGAGAGAGAGAGAGAACAAGGTAAATGGCGAAAGAGGCTTAAATTAAGTGAAACTAAGGCTAGATAAACTGTATTACAACGTAAACTACGCGATGACTAATTACGTGCTACTTGGAACGTCACGAACAGAGGATCCAAAGTCGGTGCAGCTGTGCACAGACAGTAGAAAGTAAGGACAGGTTTACGCTTTGACGCACGCTTTTAACAGCCACACTGCGTTGCAATAAACGTTCCAACATTTCAATGAAATACTCCTTTGCGCAATTTTCGAGTTATGCCGAATAATTTCCAAGCATCCTTCGTTCAGACGTCCAATTTTTCATATCGATACGAACGTGTTTGAAGTTGACAATCGTACGAAAATAGTATAAATACTTCTGTGGTTCACTGCACAAAATTACTCTATTGCAACTGCTTAC
Organism: Frieseomelitta varia; assembly: GCF_011392965.1. Classification (NCBI taxonomy): domain Eukaryota; kingdom Metazoa; phylum Arthropoda; class Insecta; order Hymenoptera; family Apidae; genus Frieseomelitta; species Frieseomelitta varia. The sequence continues at coordinate 1,879,125 of NW_025110014.1, read as the reverse complement.
GAACAACATCAAACAATTTCCTAATTTCGACGTGTTGCATCCTCTTTAAATGAGAGAGGGGGGGGAAAAAAAACACCAGGTAGCAGTGGTCTGCTGAAACGACCATTGTTCCTGTCTGTAAATATTTTAAAATAATTAAAATGTCACGAGCGTCATTAACAAGGGATTCAAAATAACGTAAATGACAATATTATAAAACGAAAATGGACAATATTATAAAACGAAAAACACGCTTTCGCTGTACTTTTTGCTGTAATATAGGGAGGATGAAAATCACTTCCTGTTAAAATAAATTCGTAATTTTTTTATTGTATATCTTCTTAATTTCTAAATTTTTAATTTTATAATGTTTTAAATTTTTTTTACAAATTGAAGTACACCAATTTAAGTTCGTGTTTAAAAATTAGCTCTGATGTTTCATTAAAAAAAAAAAAAAAAAAAAAAGAAGAAACTTTTGGCTCATATATAATACCTTACGAAAATTAAGTATTTCGTCCCACACAGATAAAACGTGCAGTCAACATGTTAAAAAATTGCAAAAAAAAAAGTTCCAAAAGCAAAATCGACAATCTGTCGACTTTTTTAATTGTTAAAAAAAAGTCGTGATTGGATAACGTGGCCGTACTTGAGACCACGTCTGCTCGAGTCGACAGTGGATGGCTCCCGATTCTAATGGAGATGCAAATTAATCTGCCCCCAAGGAAGAAACACGAGTGCAACGCGTTTCGGTCGCAGTTTCGCGTCGTGTTTCTTTCCACCAATGGCAACGGTGGAAATGGAGTCAGCGTAGCTGCACGTTTGTCCCGCGTAATGGTAATTATTGTCTATCACTGGACGTGTTGTACAACGCAGCAATGATACTTAGGTGGCCACGGTCGCCATTCCCGTGCAACACGCGAAACAATATTAATTACTCTCTCTCGGCATAATAATAACGTGCAACAACATACCACAGGTGACAGTTGGCCCGAATCCGTTTCCGTCAAGTGGTATATTATTGTTAAATTACCATCAAGAGTTCCCATTTGGCGGTAAAACGCCACGGACGTCGTAATTAATTGGCGTCTTTGAGTTATCGATGGTGAACAAACAGTTTTGAAGGGATCATGCTCACTGTGTAATTTCAATTTCTATTCCATGTTTTATACGATGAGAATTATTGGCGATGGTATTCGAATCGCTCGTTATCCCGATTGAATTTATATCGACTCGCCCGGGGGTGGATGAATTTGCCAATTACGGGACGGAGGAAATAAAAGTTCGCGAGTAACGAGGTAACGCTTAACTTAATTAAGAAATAACTTAAGAAATGAATAAGGATTTCAATTAAGGACTTAATTGAAAAATAAATAAGAATCGAGATTAAACTGTTGTTAATTGAAGTGATTAACTGAAAATCATTCCTGAAATTTGCGTGAATACTTGAATTGAATCGGAGTCCCTTAACCCCTTTCGCCGGCAACTGATTCACGGACCATAACGAGTGGCCAAGTTCTAAATTCTCCTTTTTCTCGGGGCTGGAGTAATATCACTGGATAGAAGTTACTAAGAAGTAATAAACTTATGATTTATTTTGCTGGATTATATTTAACTATACTTAAAACTGAGAAAATATTGCAATTTTGGTGCAAAAAATTCTCAACGTGCCACGCACGTTGAGAAAAAAATTCCTTCAGAAATATTTCGATGTTGCCTCGTTTCATCCCCGAAAGAGTTCCAAGATTTTACCGAGCGATTTCGAGCATTCGATCGAGCTTTATTGAGTTTCGAGAAATGTGTATTTATGTGTACGCGGCGAGAGAGAGAGAGAGAGAGAGAGAGAGAGAGAGAGAGAGAGAGAGATGCGAAGTGGTGAAGTTTTTGGAAGCAATAGGGGAGAGAAAGAGCAGTAACGGAATCAGAGACCTCGCGCGCCGGGTAAATTATTAGTTCGTAAAGAGTTTTATTGTTGGGGGAGAAAAGTTCGGTGTAGTCGGTATAGGAGTTGATTTAAGAGTTGACCTGTGGAGTCGCGAACTGGCAGACTTGCAAATTCTCGGGCCTAGGACAACTTGTGTGTTTAGTGACATAACGATGGAATGGTACACGAAATTGATTTTATTTCATGAAATTACACAAGAGAGATGATGAATTAAAATTCTATAAAAAAATTCACATAAATCGTATATGTACGTCGTGAAATTGAAACTGAAGATCAGATTTCTTTTTATAATGATCACTGCACCACCAAAAAATTTCCGATAAAATTTGCTTTTTTTTCGGACATATTGTTTCAGAAATAAAAAGTACTGGTAATTAACATTGCAATCATTGTTCATGAAATTACACGAGAAAGAAAGAGAGAGAGAAAGAGAGAGAGAGAGAGAGATGGCGAATTAAAATTCTATCAAAAAATTCATATAAATCGTATAACCCGTGCATTGTGAAACTGAAAATTGCAAGATCAGATTTCTTTTCGTAATAATTACAGCGCAAGAGTTTCGTATTCTTCCAACCAAAAAAATTCCGATGGACTTTTTTTTGGATATATTTTCACAGGAATTTCTCAAAGCAAAAGAACTGGGGTTTATCGTTATAATTAATGTTATAATTAAATACAATTCATTGTCCATTAATGTACAATGTATAATTACGCAAATACACAATTAATATACACACAGTTGAAATTTCAAGAAGGATAAAATCCCGCGGATAATATTGAGGAACGAATTGGCCAAAGAAACGAAACAGCGTGAATTTGTACACCCTCCGGCGAATCTATCATTCTGTGGACCATCATCGAGCGGTGGCAGCAACTGCTCGTCCGAAAGTTCTTTGTTCGGTCGTCATTCCGTGGTGAAACCACGTGGAGCATTTATCCGCCGCGTGACAATTACCAGCGGGTGGCCGCCGCCTCGTGAAACTTGTAATTGCGCGAACGCTCGAAACTAGAAGTCTCCGTGAATCTCTGTGCGATGTTCTTCGACCAACGGTTAATTGAAGAGGTCTAGTGGCCGAACGTAAACTGGAAATTCCGCAGGAAATGGACCAGACAACTACTCGGTCTCGTCTCCTCGTTCACGCGCGCGTTTCTTTTTTTCCTTTTTCTCTTCTCGGTGTCACGAATTAATAAAAAACTAGGCAAGAACTTGTACCGTGTCACATCATGTGGGATTTTGCAAAAATTTATCCAATGTCGAACGCGTGGTTGAACTTGGACATTTTTTTTCTATTAATTCGAGCTTTCAATTTTCACGACAGAATTTTTGATTTTTACAAAATAAACGTACTTTTTTGTAAACTGGCTTGAAAAACACGTGTAAATAAATTACGCTCGATGAAACTTTTAGTCACCGTATCTATTTTCGATTAAAGAAAAATATTTTATTTTTCATATGAAACTACGCGGCAATGAAATTTTGATCTTTTTTTCATCATAAGTCTGCATGAATGGACGCTTTGTTTTGCTCCGTCTTTCAAAAAGGATGCGCTAAAATTAGGAATTAGAATAAAGTTAGAGACAAGCAAGTAAAAACCAGTGAGACAATCAAGCCTCAGATAAGTACTAGAGGATCGTAATCAAGCCTGAGATAAGACAAGACAAATAAGAACTTGGCTCAATTAGCGTCTTGGAAGCAACATTAGGCTTCGGAACTTACAGGATAGTAAAAAGTCTTGGAATAATTAGAATCACCGTAGCAGTTTGAATGCAGACCGTGTTTAAATTACCAATTAATCCAAGTATTCGGAACGGATGGTCCTTGGAGTCTACAAACGACATCACTTGCGGAATATTCAATGACCTGACAAACCAGAGACGCTACATCTTAGCTTGTTAAACGATTAACCAGTAATTATATTCAATAATCGAAATCACGCGATTCTTCGATCGTTCGCTCAATTATATTTCCATGTCATTTCATGTTTCGAAAGTATTTCGTTTGTGAAACTACTTGTACGAAAACTAAAATTTTTAATCGAAAGACGAAATAAATTTCCAACAGATATGATTTGTAAACGGTAGATGTTCATGTAATATACGAAATGTCTGGAATAAAGTATTCGTTGTACAATATTCAGCAGACAAGATAAACTTCTATTTGGAGATCTAACTTCCAGACGGAAATTTACTTACTGACGAGACGTTTCAATATCTAAAAATCTTGAAAATTCCAGATACGTAATATTTGAAATACAAAATTCCAAATTTAAAACATGTTTAATTTCCTAAGTTGAGTTGAGTGTCTTAAGTTTCTTCAATTCTAAGTGTTCAATCAAACAAGCGTATCTGACCAGATGGTTCACACAAATTATTTGACTTTAGAGAAAAAGATTTTCAGTATTTAACGACCAAGCATTTTTACACATATATATATATCTGCATTTAAAAATAATATCTACATTGAAGAAAAGGAATAAAATTTTTCCACATGACTCTTCGTTTTCGAGAAACGCTATTCGGTTTTTGCGTCGACGCGCGATAGTTTAATTCAGAGCTGGCTAACTGGCGGCTTCCCCCCCCCCCCAATTTTTAGCGCTATCCCCTCCACTCACGCACAGCGAGGAAATTTCAAAGTAGTGGGGAGAGCGATGCAGTGGAGGGGATAGCGCTAGCGATCAGGAAAGTGGGGGGAAAAGATCTACGGGCCGCCAGTTAGCCACATCTTCTTAATCCATTAGGAAACGAGACGACAGAACCATTGAATTTCTGCCCGGTTTGTCTCCAATCAAAAATTACACTCGCGTGTTTCTTTCACCGCTGATCGTTCTTTCTTTCTTTCTGTTTTCTCTCTCTCTCGTTTTGCGAATAGTCGCTTCTTCGAGAGATTGCGTGGCGCGCGTCGACGTTCTCGGATCGTCGAGAAACTCGCGATTACGACCTGGAAAATATTGTGGCCGACCGGCTGTACCGGTACGTCGCGTTCCGCGTAGAATGGCGCTCGCTTTTTATCCGGCGGAGGAAACGTTTCGCCGTCAGGATATATACGACGGAATGACGTGGCTCGTATCGTCGTGTTGTACTGTGGCTGGATTAACAATCGTACGGAAATGGGCTTCCTATCGCGGTGCCGTGCAGTTTCTACGCCTTTCGCTCGCGTAGACGAGAGACGATCATTGTTTTCGAAAAGTCGCTCCTGCGTGCGGGAACTCGGCTCACGAGAATTTTAAACGAGCGTCGGGAAGTATTGGGCGCGTGTATACGCGGTGTCCTCGAAATCGCGTGCAAAAAGTCATTTACAATGGAATTTTAATGATTCTACGTGCGAAACTTGATCAGTTGGATGACTTTGACTTTAGATTTCGTTATCAAGTATATTTTTCGCAGAAATTCGTGAACTTATTTAAAGAGCTAATTGTATTACCCATTACTTACAGTTATTATATGCTTCACGTCGAATATTAATTTTTTATCAACTATTTTCACATTCATGACAAATATCTTGCAACTTCTACATACATTTTTAGATTGATTTCAAAGTTATAGATTTATTCGTGTAATTGTACAATACTGTTGTTCGTTACAATGTTAGTGAAATATCCAAATGTTTTATACTGTTCAGAAATCTTAGGACAAGTACTACATTTGTATATAATAAAAATAGTACAACAAACATAAGTTATAAATTATATATAACAAATACAATATATGCAATATAATATAAAAATAGTAAAACATACTTTATACAATAAATTATAATATATTAATATATTGCATCATTATATGTATTTGTTATTTTTTCTACACATATTTATATTATATTATAAGATTGTATTAAAAGATATGCATACATGACAGTCCACGACAAGTATTAAAAATATTAAAAATAAATGTCCTGAGACTTTTGAACGGCAGTGTATTTGTGAAAAAAGATACACCAGAAAATTTCAACATGTGCAAACGTTCAAACAGGCACTCTCACGAGTTACAGGTACGCACCGAACTTCGTTTTACAGTTCTCCGCGAGAAATCATTCTTTCTGCTCGATCATGTCGCATGTTGTTCGATTGCGGAGTCACCGTGTGTACAAAGAAGCGGTCTCGCCGACGGAGCACGCGTCTCTCCGCGTTTGTGCTTGACGAAATTTCGAAGAAATAAATTCGGCCATTGGGGCGGACAGATATTCGCGGTGAGAGAGAAGTGCATTCTACGGAGGTGCCGCGAAGGGAATATTTCACAGTTTCGTTGGAAATTGAATTCTGTTCGTTGACGAGCTGCTCTCGGTAACCGTAAATTTCTGGGCTAGTTGCGTCTTTTTCGCGAAGGAACGAGATGCGTTATTACGCTGACACAGCTCTCTAATAACTTCGTTATTTCGCCTGTGAAAATACAAAGGAACCAGTCAGCAGCAGAGAGAAAGAGAGAAAGAGAGAAAGAGAGAGAGAGAGAGAGAGAGAGAGAAAGTGGAAAAATGTTTCGAGCAGCCTCGAAAGTAACTCGGCCGTAAGTATTTCTGTCAAGCTGTGGTATAAAAATATGGTTAGATGAAGAAACTAGCTGAATTAGCCTCGTTGCTTGGGCTGACTCGCGTGTCGGCTGCTTCGAAAATAGGTTGCAGCGGCAGCTCGTTGTTTTCATAACGCTTATTCGTTACGCGTTTTCGCTTATTTGCCGTGCAAATCCAGCGAAAAAGATCTGTGGACGTGGACTGGTTGTCGGAACAGGTTGCCTGTTCCTTACATTTGCGACTCGAGCGTTTAATCGCGAATCTAAACTAGGAAACTCGAATCTGAAACTCGAATCGCGAACGAACAAATTGAAGAATTTGAACTGAATTTATAAAATGGATGAATATTTATACATAAAAGGGTGGGCAATTTTTATTTCGACGATGCCAAAAAACTTTATCTTGTGACTTGAAGTAGAAATATTCTTTCGCGGGCAAAATACTGGAGTCACTTGGAAGAAATAATTAACTCCGATTATTCGGGGAGTTCTCATTTTCCTCGGACGATAATTTTGCAATTGGAATATCGTTTCCAAAGTTATTCCGCACACGGACGTGTGTTCCTAGTTTTCTGTCGCTTCTGCAAAGAAGTAGCAAGCAGTCATTAAACATCGTGAAGAATCATCAAATCCGTGACCGGATAAAAACCGGCGAAATAATTCTATCTCGCAGTCGAATAAAACGACGCGGGAAAGCGCCCTCCTTTCTCCCGAAAAAGCGAATTAATGCTCGATCATCTAAAACCACGCAAAAATGGCGTCAGCTGGGGAGGGAGAAGTCGGGTCAGGTCTCCGTTCTCTTCTCGAGGTATAGAGAAAAATGGGCGGCCACGTAACGATTATTCACCATTCTTCGGGCCACGTTTCCATTTCCATCAAGGGCCTCTGCAGGATCCATCTCTGCCGCATCTACCCACTCGATCTAGCCACCTCTTGAACTATGTGGGGTTGTTACTGACCACGAGTGACCTATACTTCGTCATCGTGCCATTACAGCGGACCGCCCTCCTCCCTCCGGCCCCTTCCATGAATTTTATCAGGATATTTCGTGCTCCTCTGGGGGATTCGGACACCAGAATCTACCGAATCTACGGAAGTTCGCAGCAAGAGTTAAAGTTCCCCAATAAGGCTCCACGTGCAAGACTCAGCAGTACTTTGCGATCTACAGAGGATCATGTCACAGAGATCTCTGCGGTCTCGATGGAGTATTACACTGCCGTAATACTGCCATAATACAGGCTCTTCAACTTGGCTGACTTTCACCCGAACATCGTCCGCATTTTCACGGAAATTTTTCAATTTTACTTGTATTTTGTCACGGTTCACTATTACTACAACTTGCTGCTGTTTCATTCGACATTTATTCAATCAGGACATTCTTAATAAAGCTTTCGTAAGTGTTTATTTACTTAGACACTTGGATTATTTCTCGCAGAGCAGCAAGATCTCTTAGGAACGACGACGCGTGTACACCGTGCACACGTAATTCTCAATAAATTAGGTATGACAGATGCGTCTCGAAGGTACGGCGTGCGCGCAATTCCAGGAGGAGGAACTACCGTTACCATTCGTGCGCGAATTGTCGAACCCGTAATTTCTAGGACCGAGTTCGGTAATCAGCTTACGAGGAATTCGCGCGATAATTCTAAAATAGGGGAACACATCGGTCAAATATTCCATTAAGTCGCGTCGGCATCTCTGTTATTCCGCGATAGTCAATTTCAGCTCGTATTAAACGTCATTTGATCGCGGAAACTACGACAGGCTTTCTTCTTCCATTTTGCGACAGAAAGAAGCTTCGTACAGGATTTTATACCGATTGCATGAATCCACAGTCAAGTTACCAATTACAGACGTATCAGTTTATTTTATCTTTGGCTGCAAGATCTGGCAGCCAAAGTCAAAGCCGATTGAACGAAACGAACGAACACACAGTCTCAACTGCCGATATTATTCCTTAACGCGATTTCCTAGACTCGATTCGTATTGCAGATAAACATTAGGGTGTATTGGCTGGTGCCGTAGGCAGCGAAAACGTTTGGAATATTAGGCTCGCGAAGGAACAGCTTGCCTGATCGTTCAATCGGCTGGAACAGAGAAAGAATCGTTCGGGCCTAGAACCGATCCAGCCGATTTCCTTTCTCCTTTCGTCGTTCGCAGAATCGCGTTCCTGTAATCACGGAATGGAATAAAGGATTCGAAACGCTTGGCTGAATTTCGATTCGCGATATGACGGAAATCTCTCGTGTCACTCGGCGCGGAACCGATTTCGATAATTATTGGAATCAATTTTAGTTATTTCGTTCCGATTCTTTTTTCGCGAGACATTCCCCGAGATACATTTTTAATTTTTACGTAAAAGTAAAAGTAAAGTCTATCCGTTTAATTTTCAAATTACCAGACGTCTGATAAAGTCTGTCCATTTAATTTTTCGATATTTAATAATTCACAATGTACTAGAGGATCTTTCCAGTATCAATAATTTTTCAAACGACGAAGGTTTAAATAATATTTAATAATTTTCAAGATTTCCAGATTTCAAAAAATTTTCAATCTTTCCAGTAGTATAACTTTTTAAGCGACGCAGATTTCAATGACATTTAATAATTTTCAATGTACCAGAAAATCTTGGATTTTTCTAGAACCAATAATTTTTTAAACGAAGAAGGTTTTAATTATTCTCAATGTACCAGAAAATCTCGAATCTTTCCGGAACCAATAATTTTTTAAACGACAAAGGTTTAAATAATATTTAATAATTTTAAATATTTCAAGATTTCAGAAAATCTTGGATCTTTCGAAAACTATAACTTTTCAAGCGACGAAGATTTCAATAATATTTAATAATTTTCAATGTACCAGAAAATCTTGGATTTTTCTAGAACCAATAATTTTCTAAACGAAGAAGGTTTTAATTATTCTTAATGTACCAGAAAATCTCGGATCTTTCCGGAACCAATAATTTTTTAAACGACGAAGATTTAAATAATATTTAATAATTTTAAATATTTCAAGATTTCAAAAAATCTTGGATCTTTCGAAAACTATAACTTTTCAAGCGACGAAGATTTCAATAATATTTAATAGTTTTCAATGTACCAGAAAATCTTGGATTTTTCTAGAACCAATAATTTTCTAAACGACGAAGGTGCTTTCGTTTCTTTCTTTGTCTCGTAATATCGAGTTATGCCCTAAACCGTAGTTTCAGTTCGACAAAAGCAAATGGTAGTTTCGCAGAGTTTGAATTTGAATTTTAAATGTAAATTCTTTCGATTGAAAATAAATCGGTAGTACAGACTGTAGCATTTCAATGTCTTATATGCAACTAATTATGCAGTGTTATACTTATCTAAGGAAATTGAAAAGAAAGTCCTATGACCAAGGGGTTAAACGCGATTCAATAAATCAATTTAATCCTTCTGCATTCATTCTCGACCTACTTACATTTCTCAAAAATTAAAGAGGCACCTTAAATTTGAACGAAATGTAAGAAACATTTCATCAGGATACATGCTCGAACATCTTTTTAAAATAAAATATAAATTCTTTTAATTTGCCAAAAACAATTTTCATCTCATTTCTCGTTCGATCGCGAGTACAAAATTGAAATATAAAAGCTCAAAGTTCACAGCATGGTTCATCTGTTCTCGCGAACATCGGATGACTCATTTTAGAAGAATGAAAAATGAGAGAGAAAATACCAATATTTGTCCTCTTCTCGATAAAATGACAGAACGTCTCGTTTCGACGATGAAACAAAGTTTCAAGAAAGAAAGACGAAATTTTACAAATTTGTACAAATTTTCTTTCTGTTTCGCCCCGATGAAAGTTTCGCGGTGAATTACAGTCGGCTAGCATACGCGAGCGCGTCAATTTGTCAGCTAGCTGGCCGCGAAGGGATCGATAAGGCACGATGACAAAAACCGAGTGACAAAGTTTCCGTTTTTCCTTTTGGCCTGCGCGATTCCTAGCCGTTCCATTTTCACGACGCCGGCAAAAAAATACCACACGAGCGACTTTGTCTTTTCCCTTTATCGCGAACGATGCCTCGTAAAATTAGCGCGATTACTTCGTACGTTTTTCCTCCCCCCCCTCGCAGAGGGTGGGGGTGGAAAGAAGCAAGGAATAATTTATCACTTTAATCGCTGGACAACGATCAAGATGGATATGGCCACGGTGACAAAGGTTCGCACTCCCGGGGGCGTTGTATCCTTTTTTTTTTTTTTTTTTTTCGATTGTTTAACACTGTTTCGGGAAAAAGTCCTTGCCAGTTTTTGTTTGCTGGTTGGCAAACCAATAAATCACGAATACGTCCTGGTTGTAAATACGATCAATGTACGATGCGTTTTAGTTTGCCTACACGTGATTTTGACAAATCGTGCCCAGCGTGGTGTTTTCAGCGGCCTGAGATAACAGTCGCAATGATCGTGGAATAAAGATTCTCCGTGCCAGATGTGTCGCGTTGAGAATATATTTATAGGGAAGATTGTGAAAGTGTTGGACGTTTGGACGTTTGATGGAAGGGACACGGATATAAAATACGTTCCATTATCTTATCGATAAATATACATATATATTTATATGTATCTCAACTTTTGAAAATTTCTCTCAAGATCCAACAACATGTTTCAAGAATTATTTTGAAACTGTAATTTGATACTTTACACTTTGAATTAAATACTCATTTATCGTTACACGTCCTCCGTGGCAATTTTTTATTTCGTCGAGTGACTGAGTATAATTGTCATTTAAATTCTGAATATTTAATGATAATTGTCACTTAAACTCTAAATTAAATACTCAACAGAGTCTAAAGTATTTGATATATATATAGATTCTCCGTGGGAATTTTTTATTTCGTTTCGAATGACGATATAATTGTCATTTGAATGATGTCTCTGAATATTTAATTACAATTACAATTCAATTCACTTGAACTCTAAATTAAATATTCAGAGTTTAAGATGTCAGATATATATATATACGTCGACGATATAATTCATTTGTACTCTAAATAATTAATTCAGAGTTTAAAGTATCAGACAAATATAGTTTCGAAGTAATTTTTGATACGTGTTGGTCCAGCGATATACAGTCGAGCTGATATTAATTGAATTTAGAGAAATTATTTATCAAAGAGCCTTTCTCTCTCTCTCGGTCTTCGAAATTACGGGAAATAGTTGACGTCGCGGTGGAATATCGCTTGTTCTATCAACGTCGACGGAAAAACAGTAAGCGCCATTCGCTGGGCACAAGCTCGTTCCTCACGGCGGAAGACTAATTTGTCAGTAGACGGTGATCAGAATCAACAAAGAACGCCGACAAAAAAGCAGCCACCGACCCTTTTCCATCCCTTCCCCCCCTGTCCTCCTGTCGCTCGTTTGACACCGTCGATGCTTACTTTTTGTCCACCGTATAATTAATACTTTCCATCCGCCATCTCGTCGTTTCATCCCTCCCGTCCGAAAGATCGTACCATCGCCGTGGCACAGGAGTGGGCGGACGGGAGGCTAATTGTACCGCGATATTAATGTGATTTTTAATTAAAGTCCCATTTAAAGTCCCTTTTGTCGAGTGGCCTTGTTTCGGAGCGCGAGCCACGAAAGCCACCACGTGTACTCCAACTTTCTTGATAAATCTCGGATACAATGCAACGAGGCGCTCGTAACGGCCGCTCGAGATTTTGATAGCGTGACAATCGAAAATCTTTGTTTGCTTGTCAATTTGAACAGTTTTTATTCGTCGATCGATTCGACGTGGCGCTTTTCAAACGTACGAATAATAATTATCAAGACTCGAAGGCTACTTTAATGTTATTACACGAGTAATTATTGAAGCAGGAATAGTTGCATCTTTCAGAATAACACTTCGAACGCTTTTACTTTCTCTCTCTCTCTCTCTCTCTCTCGGTTTTTTATTCTCTCTCTCGGTTCTGTGATGACACCACAATCCGATTAATTCTTGAGAAACTTCTCTGTTCTATTTTGGAACACCCTTCCTCCATATTTCTAACACTCCAAACCAAATATTCATCTTTCATCACCCCCTCCCCTTCCTCCTCTCCCCCGTTCGTAAATGCACATTTCACTTAATCCAAAGCCTGCATCCCTTTTATCCACTTTACTTGGCGGAAGGTTTACCCAAGCGGATCCGCGGCTCATTTTAAAAACCGAGGGCGGCGAGGAAAGAAAAGAGAATGGCGTCTGAAAGGCAGGAAATTTTGGGCTGCTCGCACGTAAGCTTCGGTTGATTACAACCTGTCTTTCAACAGGGAGGGAATCGACCATTTCTCGCCAACCTACGCGTGACACGCGTGCGTTTTATTTTCATTCGACGAGATTACCGTTGTCAGTTGCCGCGTCCTGGCAGAATTTACCGAGCGGCCACTGCTATGCATCTCAATGTTGCGAGAAACAGAGAGACCAGCACCTCACCTCGGCCTGTACAAATCTGAAGAGAGTCGGGGAGGTGGATTTCTTATTTCCCTTGGAACTCAGCCGCTGTGACGTGTAATCGACCGACGATTTACGGGAGTTGCATGCCGCGTTAACGCGCGAGCCACTCGGGTTTTCGTCGTTTCTTTCGTCGCGAGTTCGCGATCACTGAGAAACGTTGCAGTGTCGTTGCCTGTGAACGACGTTTAGCGTGATTCTCAACGATTAGCCTCGTGGCGGTGATTGGATTGTCTCTTTAGACAATGACTGCTCACTTTTTCCCTTTTTTTCCTGATTGATGATTTAATACCTGACAACATTTCTCCTTCATTTCCAAGTACTTTGAAATTTCAATTTAATTATATAATATTTTGAAAATCAATAAAATTTCAATTTTTTCAAAATAGTTTGCGTATTTGAGTTTTGAGACAGTTTCAGCTGTGTTTGCACGTGCAATTGGTTTTAAGATTGGTTTTAAGTTTGCGTATTAACAAGTTAAAAAGTTAAAAAGTGTATAGTTCGCATGTACAATTGGCTTTGAAATATTATAGTTATTAAAAACTAGTTTGAAATTGGGTTTGAATGCCCGACTTTTCAGCTGTTTGTAATAGTTTGCGCATTTGAAACGGTTTGAATTTGAGTTTGGATATCCGACTTTTCATCTGTTTGTATGTACAATTGATCGAACACACTTAGGGTTGTTCTCTGTTTAATGGAGGTACAAGTTAGGACAAACTTAGCACTACAGGCTATTTGAATTGCCCGAAGATGGATGGCTTAAATGGTACGGATATAGATTGTCTCGGAGGGTAAATATCGCACGTGTTGCGTGCATTCACCGGATGTTCCAGTTTGAAGTTTGGCCACTAGCCGTTGATATTTCCGATACTGAAACTAAACTCTCTGCTGGAGAGCTTCTTCTTGCTGAATTTTTTTAAATATTGCGACGAACGAACAAAAGAGAAGTTACTCCTCGGAAAGTGGAATCGGTAACAAGTTAATTAGCAATTAAAATCAATATTAATTTCGCCAAATTCTGCATCTGTATTTGCCAGCTTCGGTATTAAAACCGAGAACTTCGAAGTGGAGATTAAAATTTTGCCTCGAGATATTTCCACTTCGTGAAATAATGATAAAAGAAGAAAAAAAAAAAAAATTGAAACGCGAGATCTGCTGAAATAGAATTTAAAGGAAAATCTTTGAAAAATGCCTCTGGAGATTGCATTCCGCTTCGAAAGTTTAAAACATTTGTATTATATTTGCATAACTAAATAGTAATAAATATAAATTATAAATTATACACAATAAATACAATATTTCTAATGTAAATTATACAATAGAAAAGTGTAAATTATGTGATGTAATATGAAATATAAATTGTATTTGCAATAAATATAATACATACAACTAAATACTATAAATATTTTATACTATAAACACTTTGTTAACATATTATTATATTATTATGTATTGCGTATATATACAATATATTATAATATTATAATATATTATATATTATAATATATATTATTTAATATATTTAATATATATTATTGTATTATTGTATTAATGTATATTACATGCACGAATATTAAATATTAAAAATGAAGTGCCTTAAGACTTCTCAATCGGGCGTGTGTACGACATTATGTGTATGTACGATACACTGCAAAGAATTTGTCTGCTGCTTGAAAGACGTGAGAGAAAGAAAATACAGATAATCCTGTTTGATCAAGCTACGTGTCAAACATCCTGGTAGAAAGAATCAGTCTATCGGTCTTGTTACTCTCATTTCAAGATTTCTCGACAAATCTGGTTCAGCTATTATCACACAACGATCACGTCGTTGTCGCGAGCTTCGACTCGTGACCAGGGTGCAAACTGCAGTGGCAATCACTGACTCAAGGAGTCGCGTTTCTTTCTCTCTCTCTCTCTCTCTCTCTCTCTCTCTCTCTCTCTCTCTCTCTCTCTTTATAATTACCACCTCAATCTCGCTAAAATTTCAGTGAAAAAAAGTGAGAGAGAGAAACTGTTTAAGTCTGTATTTTAAGTAATTAAGTCTGTCTTTTCAGATATTACTCATGATACGCAAACGTTTACATATCAACACTAGAACTATCAGAGCGGTCAAAATGACCAATTTGTAATTTTTCATGAAAATTTTATACATTTGTAACAGCGTGTTTTTAGATACTCGAGTGATTTTTAAATAAAATGTATCGACAGAAGTTTCTGTTCTTTATCGTTAGTTTCCTCTTGTATCTTGCACTTTAATTTCTTTGCCACAAATATTATACTTTGGTCGTCGGTAGTTCTCATGTTAATATATAGGTAGGATTGTACGCGTAGTCATGTGTTTTTCATACTTCAATCTGGTTTTCATTCCCTCTTACGAAGATTTTGCAATTTTATGCCGGACGAGATAGTCAAGAAAAAAAAAAAAAAAAAACCGGAAAAGAGAAACACGCGTATTTTTCAAAGACCGCGACAGACTTTTTATTAATACCATTCAAGAATGGCTTGCGTAATTTTAACATCGATCGAGGTATCCAGCCACGTTTCTCGAGGCAGCCACGCGAACTATACGCGTAATTTTCCCGTAAATAATCAGCCGAGGCTGCGAGTCGAGCGATTGCGTTGCCGAATTTGAAAGAAGCGGCAGCGGTTCGGTTGAATTCGGAGGGGGCGGGTGGTGCTCGCGCGTTTAATTTAAACAGGAGTCCAACGAGAAGAACCCCGTCACGTCCACGTCGCTACATGGCAGCCCGCTACGCGACTAATTAGCATCCTCGTTTCCTTGTGAAAACATTGGGGCCGTGTGCACACACCGCGCCAGCCTGCCAACATCGGTTTTACGCGACATCAAACGCGTACACATTCACGTGCACACACGTCGCCTGGGCCCGTGTGATCCTGATAATTATTGCACGAGAAACACGACCGCCGGAAACCAGCGCGAGGCTTTCAGGCCTCGAGCAACTTTCACCCGGCTACTTTTCAACCTGATCGTTGAAAACCCCCCTTGGCTTCTTCAGCCGGGTTGCTCGTACACATTTAGCGACCAGACGTCAGGCGGAATTAGACGTGCAAGCGCGGGTTAATGAGCGGGATTAAATTTCGAATCAGCTTGTAATCATCTGGTTTCTTCTGCTCGGCTTCAACAAGAGGCGTGTTGATACGAGCGGATTAAATCGGGAAACGGGGCTGTTTTGGAGCGAATTAAACGCGCACGCTACCGATGTTTTATGCTCATAACGTAACGTTCGTCACGTGGTTAATTATTTCGCGAATTTCTGGAATTAATTTGGATATTTGGCAACGTGGAAAAAGACGGAGCGAGTTTACCGTGGTTGTGATAAATTAATAAGTTTATAACCGGTGGATCAATTCGCTGTGATTACACGTATTCTCGTATGAAAATTTTCACTATATTTCAAGATATTGAAGACCAAACTGTTTCAGTTTCAAATCTCATTGATAGTGAGTTGTTGGCAAAGTGCGATGCAAGTGATGTGTGCTATGGATTTCTTGTGAAAGCAAATTCAGATACTTCTAGCTAATACTTTCGCAATTTCATTTTTAGTCACTCAGTTTAGAAACTGATATCTTTCTTTCGTCAGATACCATTCCGATAACGATTGTTATTTAATCAAATCGCTCTCGAAAGTCGGCGCTAACATCGGTGTTCTCCTTAACAACCAAAATTGAACACTCGTTATTATATCGATAACAATTGTGCGAAGAATGATGATAGCCTCTTTGTAGTGGGTGGAAAAAAAAGTTTATCCATGGTTATCACAGATGAATTCTACCCTCGATTTGATGGACATACATATAAAGAACTTGCCGCAAAATTGACCTTCATCTCGAATTTTTTTCTTTTTTGCATTGTATTCTACTCATTACGAAAGAACAATAACTCGCAACCTAATAATTCTTTTGAAAAAATAGTAGAAAAGTTTCTTAATCATTCAACACTGCGGAAGCGTGCGTCCTAACAGCGACTTTATGATTTTCTGGACGCGTGGATGTCTGTTTTACGTAATTTTTGTACTAGGTTTCACTAACATTTGATTTGTCATAGTTATAGCATCAACGTGAGTCTAAATAATTAAATGACACAACTAACTGTTAATATTATTCGAAATATAAACATTACGCATATAGACATTCACGCGTCGAGAACCATAAAGCTGCTGTTAGGACTCGTGACTAAAAACTTTTTTGCTATTTTTCAAAAGAGCTATTAGGTTCCTTCGCGACGAGTCGAATAAAATGCAAAAAAGGAAAAAGAAAAAATTTGATTCTGAGATTCAAGATCAAATTTTGCGACAGGTTCTTTACATTTTACGTATTTTCATCAAAATCAAACGTTTCGAATTCATCTGTGATAGCCATGGATAAACTTTACTTTCCACCCTGTACAATCGTCAGCGGTTCCCCTCCCCTTCCCGTAGACTTCCCCGTAAATTTCCTTCTCAGCAGCTTCTCAGCAAATAATCAATCTGAAAGCAGAGCGTTCTCAACGATCACGAGGCAAACGAGTCGATTCGCGTCGTCCTCGGTTGACAAAAGACGTTAACGCGGCAGCGTCGTCGCGTTTCCTTTCGGCAACGAAGATGGCGTCGCGATCCCTGACGTCGCGAGAGAAGTTCAACTGACAGGCGGAAGGGCACGAGAAGGAGGCGGAAGCCGGACTGGAGAAAGGCCAACGCTTTTCCGTAGAACACGATACGGGTCTCGGCTCTTTTTCAACCGCGCCGGGATATTCGATTCTCGGGAAACGATACGTAACGAAAGGAACGAATCGCACAAGGGGGGAGGGAGGGGGGAGTGAAAAGGAAGACGGCCAGCGGAGTTCGCGGCGTAAAGCACATCGGGACGAAGAGGGAAGATCCGTGGGGTCAGATCCGTGGATACGATAGGTCTCTCCCTCCCTCCCCCCGGTTACAGATGGCGGACGGTTGAGAAAAGTCACGGGGACGTTCCACGTTCGACACGATTTCTCCGTACGTGATAAGGAACAAGAATGTTGGCGAGGTCAGGTTTCTTTTTCTTCCCAGAAACGAGTATGTCCGTTTTCTTGACCTCATATCTCTCTCTCTCTTTCACTCTTTTGCTTTCTTCCCCTCTGGTTCTCTATCCGTTTGTTCTTACCTTTCTTCTTTCTGCATGTAATTGATTCTTTCATTCAATTTCTTGTACCGCGAGATAGATGCGCGTGTGTGCTACCTTTCGAAAAATATCCGAGTCAGAGTTTAGACCGTAGGATAGGTGGAATTGCTACGCGATGTAACTGTTTTGTCGCTTGGTGTGTTATTGTGACTGATGTTTTTTCGTTAAAAAAAAAAAAAAAAAAGATAATGAATTTGGACAGAGTATCGTTTTGTTTTGTTTTATTTTATTCAGGTTCTGTTGACGATTACGCAAGAAGGATTTTG
This sequence comes from Frieseomelitta varia, assembly GCF_011392965.1. NCBI lineage: Eukaryota > Metazoa > Arthropoda > Insecta > Hymenoptera > Apidae > Frieseomelitta > Frieseomelitta varia. The sequence goes on along the minus strand of NW_025110014.1, from coordinate 1,860,826 downwards.
ATTTTGTGCCGAGAGTTTATCGAAGCTTATTGATTTTAGTCACTTCCAAAATCGTTATCATTAATTACTGAAGATATAATGATTGCATCGATAACACGAAGAATGATCGTCAACAAGTCCCCTCTTTCGTAGACTTCTTCCAAATTTACAACCTCTCGGCAAATAACTCTCAAAACAGTCACGAGGCAAACGAAGAATCGCGTGGTCGTTGCGAAGATAAATATTTTCCAAAATCGTCCTCGTTCTCCTGAACAAGATCACCTGCCAAAAGTGTACAACATTGGCCAGTTGCACGTATACTTTCCTAAGTGTTAAATAACAACTGCGCTTAAATAAAAAAGAATCCACTGTTTCTGCCTTTCAGAACATTCTCCGAAATATTTTTCTCGTCGACGATTTCCAAGTTCTTCCCTTTGCGTGCGTCCAACTTTCGCGGAATCGCGATTCTTGCCGACCACCGGTCGAATCGGTAAATAATTTATGATGCCTGACTCCGATTTCACGCTGCGACGCACTACGGTGAATAAATCTCGGTCGCAGCTCTACTTTCGGTTTCTCGATTCGCTCGATTCGGGCGGAGTGTGCCGTACATCCGGAGAACGGTCCACCGGAAATCGGACATTTTCGAGAGGAAACAGGGAAACAGGGTGTCGGTCGGATCTCGCCACCGCGGAACTTCTCGTCGTTTTTCGCTCACGATATCCTTAAACAGGCTGTCTTCGCTTCTGTACATTGGTCGTGCTCTCATGACCATTCCTCAGAGATTTTCTTAGGCTCATACGCGAGTCATCAGCCTCGTAAGTTTCGTCTCTTTCCTCTGGTTTTGAATATCTTTCCTTTCTTCGAGATTACAGAGTTAATTGTGGGAGATATCTCTCGTGTTCTACAGCGAAGAGTCACTTTGCACGATCAGCGAATACTAACAAATTCGACGATGGAGCGAATGAAATTTTGCGTTGTTGATTTGCTAATTTATTCTTCGCTAGTCTAGATTATTCTTGGGTTATTCTCATGTTGTAAAAATGTTCAAAGACGAAATAACGCTACGAAAATATATTTCGACGAGAGAATATTGCATTCCAACTCTTCTTCTTCCTCGATCGTATCGTATTTCTGGAAGATCTCTCTTAAGCCGCGGCGAAATTTCCACGCGGGAAATTTGTTCTTTGAATCGCTTTCAAACGTAACGCGCAGCGTAAATACACGTTCTCTGAATCGCTGAAATGTGGTCCAGTGCAAACGCGGCTCTGGGCCGAGTAATTGACGAGGACTACAAATTTGTGCTTTGACAGTTGGAACAGCTAAACACCGCGTGTTCAAATAGGATCAGTTTGGCAATTCAACATGTGAGTCTTATGAATCTCCGCGGGACTTGACAGGAACGAGTCTTTCCCAGTGTTTTGTCGAAGGACAGTATGGCGAAATATCCGATAAAGTTTCGTGAAACCTTCCAGCCTTGTTACACTGTGAAATATCACTGAGACGAATGTCACCGGACATGTTTCTTAGAGATCTATCTTCGAAACATCCGTCTCGAACGATTATTAACCTTAGTCACAAAACGAAGAAGAAGACGAAGAGGAAGAGGAAGAATTCGTAAACATCGAGCTTCGCAAATACCTGAGATTTCCTCCGTGGAAGCCAGCGCCCGGGGGCTATCCTTCCCGTCAATTATAAATTTATACGTGCTTCAACCGGCCGAGAGCACTTCAATCATTTTCGTTTGCCCCTTTCCTGTTTCCCCGCGATGTTCCTCGCATCGCTCAACGTCCGAAAATCGACCGCTGGAACTTCCATCGGCGGGGATTTTAATATCCGCCAACGAAGCGCAAACTTCTCGACCCCTTTCGGCCTCTTGGCGTCTCGAAAACCGAGCGTTTAACCAGCGACGGTCTTCCCAGATACGTTTTTCGACGTGTATCGCTCTCCCTCGACTCTTTCTCTTGGACTTTCTGCTCAGGCGTCCCGCGGGACGATTCTTCACGGAAGCACGTCGTCGTTTAATCAATGAACGCCCCCTTCATACTTCTACAGACTGTTCCGCGAAACTGCGCAACGAGTACGTATGTTTAACGAGCTTTGTATGTTTGACATTTTTATATTCATTTCTGATTGAAGTGAACAACGTAACGTGGAATCGAGGAATTTTCTAGGTTGTAAATTTTCTTTCCAGGCAAATGGTGGATGAAGTTGAAGAGAACTGAACATTAATTATGACGATTCCGTTCTTTTGCACCACTATTTTCATAAGACGTACGAAAGTTTCAAGCTTCGAATTCTGATATACACACTTGCGGGAACCATCTTATTGCTTGCGTGATACTTCTTGTACACACTTGGTTTACGACCATACAAATTTATGGCAATTGTTATTTTTTTTTTTTGGAAGGAAATCTCTTCGCACCGGAAAATTAATTGAGATTTACGGAGAACCTGGTTGTAAATTCTTCAAATTGTCCCTACACGAGAGATATAATTTAACAAGCTAACTTTTATGTATAAATAAATAAATAAATCACGCGACTGCTGATTACGCTAGGAAATATTATTCACTGCCAGTGGGCTGCTGCGCAATCTAAAGACGAAACGAGAGAAATGCAACTTGACAAACGCGAGAAGTTGAAATTTGAAAAAAAAGAAAGAAAAAAAGAAGAAAACTACAATCGACGAGAATCGGTAAACGGCGCGTCCCAGTTTTCTAATAAAATGATCGGTAATTGGCCGAGACTATTTCCGGGACACCCTGTGTGCGCGACTCGTAGGGAGGGAAAAAACGGAGGAGGAAAAATGAGGTTAGAGAATCGTTGGCCGAACATCTAAGAGTAATTGCAGCGTGTCTTCGTCTTCGAGATTCGACGAAAGAAAGAAAGAGAGAGAGAGAGAGAGAGAGAGAGAGAGAGAGAGAGAGAGAGAGAGAGATCTCGATTTCGAGGCAAGCGGCCACCCCGCTCGAATCGCGATCATCCGCTGAATTCTTTCTTCCTCTTCTTGCTCTTATCGTCTTCGGAAATCCGATTGTCGAGCTGGCGGTTCTATTACCAGCCGGTTCTCGGTGGCCGGTAACCACCAAAGGGAATTAATAATCGGATATTTAATTGCTCGTGGCTTTCCAGATGAATCGACGTCCCGATGAAACTGCTCTTTCTCCCGGAACGGAAACGATCCACCATCCTTTCTCTCCCTCTCTTTGAGTGAAATTTGTCGATGGGTAGGAAAGGGGGTGAATAAGGGCGCGAAGGTTGCTGTAATCGAGAGTAAATAAATTGCGCGCGGTAACAGAGGGAGGGAAATTGCGAATAACGCGGACAAAAGAGCGTTCGTTAACTCGATAATCCCGTATGGAACGACGCCGCGAAAAAAGACGAAATTAAGAACGAACGAAAGCACGGATGGAATCGCACACGCTCGCTGGCGACTGTCTAGCGTGTTTATTTTAAGGGCACCCCCGCCTCATGCATAAAAGATTAAAAGCGTTTAAAATTTAAATGTGGCCCAAATAAAATGGGAGAAAAAACCAGGAGCAGAGAGAGAGAGAGAGAGAGAGAGAGAGAGAATTCTTCTTGTGACCATACAACAATTTTCCATTGATATTCCTCGTATTACCGAACCTATATATTTCTTCGGGTATCTCTTTAACCTAAACCGACCGCGCCCGTTTGTCACCGTGAACGTTTAAAGCGCAATGTCTTTTCCAATGTTGAAAATTAACGTGGGTCGCGGCCGGATTAAATATTAACGCTTCGTTCGTTAAAGGAGCAGGACAGTTTGACGGGCCTAAAAATTACGAATACTTTGGAGGGCTAGTAAAAAAGAAGTACATATTTGATTGACATGAGTTTTTGTGGTTTATTTCAACACATTATGAACTATAAATTTATATTATATATAATATTTATAATGTAAATTTATATTATATCCCAAAATAAGTCGTTTTAAAGACTAGGACCTCTTGTATCTTATTTATAATATAAATTATATAATATTTATGATATAAATTTATATTATATCCCAAAATAAGTCGTTTTAAATACTAGGACCTTCTGTATCTTATTTCTAAGACTTCAAACTACTGTTTAAAACAACACCAAAAAAAAAAAATCGATTTCTTGAAAATTTCAAACTGTCCTGATCCCTTAATAAAATAACGATGTTGCGCTACAAGGTTTCTCACAGACTTTTAAACTGATGAATAGCAAACATAAAATTTACATAGAAATTTGACGAATTTACTCTTAGGAATTTCAATATTTTTTTTAAATAAAACGCACGAGTATCAGTCAAAGTATAGTTTTACATCGTTGATAAAGAGCAAAGCTTTTTCGTCCAAGTGTAATTTATCAAACAAGACTTTACAAATATTGTACAGTCAAGTCAAACTCGACCGTATGACTAGTACGACCACGTACGAGTCCGAACATTACGTGGAAGTATCCATATATCTTTTCGTATCTCGGTTTCCGCGAATATGAAAACGAAAGATTGTAGAATAATCTGTACTTTATTGGAGCACAAAGACACACGTCGTCACGTTTACTGTAATACATAATTCAGTACATGCCCCTTCCATCCACCGGTTCTACGTTCCAGTTACGACGATTTCGAGAGCGACTCGCAACGTAGAACGCGATAAGCGTCGCCTCAGACGACGAAATTCTCCTCCTCGTTCTCACGTCCATCCGTTCTCTGTTCCTTTATCTTTCTCACGGTCTCCCGTGTCCCGTCGTTTTTCGGTTTTCACGCCAGACGGCCGAGAGGACCGATAACGAGCGCAGATAAAAAATGATAACAGCGCGACGGCCCTGGCGGTTTGCCCCTTTGTCGTTTCTCTCCCACGTCAGTCGCCCCGGACAAAGAGGTAATTTCGAGGGTGACAGGGCAGAAAGAGAGAGACAGACAGATAGATAGATAGATAGATAGATAGATAGATAGCGAGAGAGAGAGAGAGAAAGGGTGAGAAAAAAGGAACACGAAATCACTCCTCGGAGAGAACGTTCTTGAATAGAGTTTTGATTTCGGATCCCCCGCGGCCGACGTGTCGGAAATTTCTCGCGATTTTAAATGCCACGATTGCTCCGTGCCGTTGTACGTCGCTCCCTTTTTGCTTCAACGAAAAAAAAAAAAAAAGAAATCCGTAAAAGTCGTGTCTTCCCTTTTGGAAAATTTTTCCATCGTAATTTTTGTTCGGTAGAATTGACGGATCGTTGGATCGTGCAGCTCCTCCCCCTCTTTTTTTCAATCTTGATGCTAGAACGGAGAAACGTGAGTTTTTATTTTCACATGTTTTGCGAAAAATCGTTCAAATCTTGAGGGAAAGAGAAAACACATGCTCTAGAAAATCTTGAAAATTTCGAGGAAAAATTAGAAATTGATCTCGTTGTTGATCACACTGCTAGCTCCGATGTTATGTGCGTGATTTCGTTGCGTGAAACGACGTGAAAATATCCATGCTATTCATTTACGTATGAAATCATCGATCCAAAAGTATCAATAATATAAATGGACGTACGGTCTGCTCGGAAATAAACTGCTCTCCATTTTTCTTATCTCAGTCCGCTATAACCTGAATGTCTCATTTGAATGTCGCAACAATTACCTTTCTCTACATACGTATATGCTGAACTGCTTTAACAACGACTTTTAAAAGTGCAGGTATATTTTTGTACCTGACACAAGGAACACAAGAAATCTCGATTCTCTGGACAGAAGAGATAATAGTCGTTTAACTTTTTCATTCACGTCGTCGAAAAGGGTTGGTGAATCGAGAATAGAACCGGTGAATTTACTTTGCACGAGAATTCCAGGTCACTGAAACGTAGAGTTTGCGAAATAATATCTCTCTTCTGGTTTTGTACTATTATGCTCACTGCGAGATGTAGTTTTATATGCCTCAAGTTCGCGTTACGTCGTTCAAAAACTGCGCCTCGCGGAACTTTGTCTCGCGTTATTTAGAATGCTGTATCCGACGAATTCCACGTGCCGAGAGTGTTTTAAAGACCTCGTGTTCTGCCTCGCATCGTAACTCTGGAAAAGGGACGCAGGTTCTCCGCTGCGTGAAGGTTGACGCTGGTTTTTCTCTCGAGCTTTTTAAAATTTTCTCACTCAGAGCTCGCTGCTCTCAAGATTGAGCCTCAAACACACTGTGCTCTCTCTCGCAAAGTTTTTCAAATTAAAAAAAGAAAAAGACAAAAAAAAAAGTGTGGAACTTGGACCTTGTTCAACCTTATTTGAAAGACTGAAATTTACTTACAGATGCGAACAGCTGACAAATTAGGGAAATAGATCTCGCCCGATCGCAGTGCTTATTAACCCCTTCGCATTGATTTGTTCTTTCATCATTTTGTTTATAAGTATCGTATTTATGACGTTTTGTGGTATAACTGTAAGAATGTCAAAGTTATCTTTGTTGACACAGAGGTTAAAAATAAATATCATTTTTGGGTCGTGTCGAATTAACCCCTTGACATACAAATAACGTTTGGGAGACGTTTCGTGCGTTTCTTAAGGGCTGTTAAAGTATCAATTTGTCCTTTCATCATTTTCTTATTAATTTTGTTAATGACATTTGGCTGTCGAAAGCCGTTGAAACGAAAAATAAATATCATTTTCAAATGTCACGCGTGAATCTAAATGAAATGAAAAATAAATATGAAATGCCATGTCGAATTTTATTTAACTCGTATACACGTCAAGGGGTTCATCGCGTCTGTTATTTCTCGTGGCGTCGCGTTATCGTTATCTCGGGCTCGGGAAGCAAATTTGTGGAGGGGCTAGAATTCGTCGGCTCATTGCGATTTCACGTCGCCTCCCGGTCGTCGAATCGACACGACCGAGAAATCCGGCCGAGTTATTCCGCTCACGCGCACCCCCGAATGACGCATTAATTCGCCGCGTGTCCGCGTCGCGGCCAACTTTCCTCGTCGTCGTGACACGCGCCACCGGAAGTTGCCGCGAAACCCGCGGATTATAATGTTGTTCCACCAGTCAAGTGTTTCCACTAGCTGGCTTCCTCTTTCGCCAATGAATCCTGATTCCCTCGCGCGCCTGGATTAAACCATTAAGCGGTGGCCCCGCGATTTCCCCTTCCTTTCCAAAATCCGTCGATCTTTCACATCGTGCGCTCTTTGCACTGTCGCAGTTGTGAACTGTGAATCTTTTAGAATTGACTCGACATCCTTTTCGCTCGTCTGTTTAAAAAAGTATTTCGCGGCGAGGAGCACAACTGAAGCATCGATGATTCAGATGATTCATTATACAACAATTTGGTTTCGTTTTTCAAGCACGAAACCCTCTCTGCTTTCGCAGGCTTGACCTCGTTTTTCTTATTTTTCTTTCTTCCCGACGATGATTTTTACATCGAAGGTCTCTCGGGAATTGTAAAAATTCAAACGTCATTTCTCTGAAAAATGTTGCTGTCGACTGCATTTATGATGTTTTTGAAGACTGATATTACCTATTTATCCCCTTGAAACTTGCTGTATGATTTTTCTTTCGTAATTTTACTGACTTTCGAACATTAGAATTGAACAAATATTCGGATCTTTTAAATTTTTGTTTCTTTTCTTAACTCTAGTATTCAATGTGATTTTTCAATGAAGAGAAAATTGTACAGCGAATTTCAAGGAGTCGTTGTAAAAGGAAAATTTCAATCTTGAAGACGATAGTGGGAAAAAATTTCCCAATGTTTTTAGAGATGATTGAATTATTACAATTTTCGAAGAAAAGTATCTCTACTTTCATATTCGTTACGCGACGTAAAGTCATCTTTGAAAGAAACGAAGTCAAAACAAAGATATTCAGCTTTGAAATAAGAGTCGAATAAAAGTTGTCATTTTCTTTTACGAAGTTATAACCACCGAAGTTTAAATCGTCGACAATTTTTCATCGCTGTTACGCTACTGGCTACATACGTTAATTAATACAAAGTATATTTAGATATTGGTTTAACATTAATAAGGTTGTTATCCTCATGCATGTAATACCGAACGATAATTTAATAGCATAAGCATCGTGTATTCGATGCACGAAATAACGGAATACAGTAGATTTAACTATCAACATGTTATTCCAACGATAATTAAACTACGATCAATTCATCTCCGTATTTTTCGAATTTAGTCGAGTTCTTAATCTGCTTTTTTCTGCTTTCGCGAGTCAAGTATAAAGTATACGGAATGAAGCGTGTGACGTTTAATAAAAATCTTATACAAAATGTGTGATAAAGTGACGAGGCATCAGCGCGCATCTCGGAAACAGGCGGGCACGGGAGGATTAAAAAGTTTTCTTCGCACTGATATTTGATGGAATTTTTCCGTTGCCGGAAGATTTATAAAAGGGGAGGGAGTTATCTCGATGAATATAAAGTAGATTTGATAACTTGAGGCACAAATCCGCCGGTTTAAAGTAGTACCTCGGATTGAAAATTAATACCGTTTCAGTAGTTTGAGAGAGTTCGGTTAATAGGATAGGTTGAGGGACGGTTCAAAGTTAGGCTAGTGGAATAGACCCGTTACTGGTCAGTCATCCGATTAGTCTAACGGCTTTACCGCGTTCAGTTGATAGGATTTGTTTAATCTGAACGATCGTATATCTCAATTAATTCATCCGCACAATAAATATTTATACGCTTACGTGCTTATTTTGTTGTGGTAACACTTTTATGATGTCTGTAATATCGGATTGCTCGAGATTTGACAGACATTGGTCGTATTGTGTCGCGTACTGTGTATGTTTCTATCTTTATGGTTTCTCTTTTGAAAAAAATTTCGTCTCCCTGCGAGAATTTCCGCTCTATCAATTTATGTATATTTTGCAAGTGTCTTTTTTTTAAGGATTGTATACAATTTCATGATACTGAAAAAATTTTGTAGACAAGTATAACGTTTGGTGCTTGTTAATCTGACAATATTTTTTAATAATACTCTTCGATTATTACGCTTCGGCTATATTCGACTAAGAGCAATGCTTGATTCTCGTCATTTTATCATTCGATGAAGATTCATTGTAGAATTTTTCATTACAAAAAAGTAGTTTGTGTGTCAACATTTAATTTGAACGTGTCTTTCATAAAACTTTCAACATTCAAATGACATTGATATAGCTCCAAAAAAAAAAAAAAAAAAAAAGAAATTGCTCGTCCATTCTCAAGTGCTCAATTAATATCATCATCAATATCTGAAATTACTCATTAAATCTTTTGAATCGCGCTTCAATCAACGTCATCCTCGAACCACCAGCATCGAAGGTTGCATTAAGACTCCATTGAAGCAATTTCTTCTCGACCAAGAAGACCAAGCAGAATAGGCCATTGATACTCGCGGGCAAGACGCTGTAAGTAGAATCAATTCAACAGACGGCGATCGTGCTTATCAGACGGTCTATTGAAATACACTGGCCGGTTATCAACCCGACTCCGAGAAGTCGAATTGGTAGCGGTTGGAGAGGAAATCCTGATGCGTTAATTGCTCGATCGTTCCTCCTCCTCCCACCCTCCTGAAGGAGGTAATTATACGACGATGGCTGATACGAGGGGATTGTTTTCTTGCCAACGACAAGGTGAACACCTCGAAATGAAACACAGGATGGAAAGAAATGTTTGGAGATCAATTCTACATCTTCTAAAGAACTTGCCGCAGAATTGACCTTGACCTTGAGTTTTAAGATAAAGATTTTTTTCTGCATTGTACCTTATTGTATCGCGAAAGTAAAACTTTTTCGAGCAACCTAATAGTTTCTTTCGAAAAACGACAAAAAAGTATTTTAATCATTTCACACTGCGAACGTGGCTATTTTAATTTTATTAATTTTAATTTTATTAAGTTTTTAATAATTTTCGTATTAGGTTTCACTAGCATTTGATTCATCATAGTTGAGTCTAAATAATCAAATGATAAAACTAACTTAACGTTATTCGAAATATAAACATTACGTAATATAGACATCCACGCGTCCGGAACCATAAAGTCGCTGTTGAAGCGGTGTTAAATGATTAACCACTTGCGCTGGCAACTGATTGCGGACCGTAACGAGCGACCGAGTAATTCGTCGCTTTCTTTTTGAACTCGCCGCTATGATATCACTGGCTAGAAATTATTAGAGAGGTAATAAATATTATTATTTGTTTAGTCAGAGGAGTAATAAATTTATTATCTGTTTTTCCTGAGTTATACTTAAATATATTTAAAACTGAGAAAATATTGCAACTTTGGGACAAAAAATTCTCGACTTGCGTGGCACGTCATTCCAGCGCAAGAGATTAAGAAACTTTCCTGTGTGATAAGTAGAATACAATGCACAAAAAAAAAAACTAATTTTTTCGACCTTGAAGATCAACCTTTCAAGATTGAAATTCACACAAATGTTTTCTCTCCACCCTGTACACACGTACTTGTGTACTTACGTACGTTCCGCGCGATCAATCGCCAACTCGGCGAGTGATCGAATTAAACGTCGGCTAATCGAAGGCGTTGCATTACCATCTGAATACGTTACTTGATCAACGCGTCAAAGTTGAGATTCGCAATTGGCGAGCACGCGTCTCTCGCGGAGCGGGGCCGAGTATTAATTTCAACGGGCCATCAGTTCCCCACCCCCATCCCCTCGCGTTAATTGGACGGAGTTTGTTCGTCGCGGCTGGCGATAAATGTCTGCCAGACGGTCCCGCAGAATTTTAATTGCTTCTGCACGGCGGACTTTTCAGTCGCCCGCTATAACTTTATTTATCGTCGGCCGAACGTTCCTCTTCTTCCCCCATTTTTTTTCCTCCCCTCTCTCTCCTCCTCCTCCCCCCTGTTAACCTTGCCCCTACGCAAACTTGAAACCGCGGAATTCACGCGAAATAAAATCTCGGAAAGGTATTATAATTCCCCCGGGAAAATAAACGATCATTTCCGGCGAATAATTTCGCAACGCGCGCGCGAGAGAGAGAGAGAGAGAAAGAGGGAAGGTCGGGTGTCGAGCTCGCAGCGAGAAATTTATAATTTCGCCACGCGTGTTTGCAAACACACGCGTTCGTTGATGTATTTTGTAAATCCTAAAATTACGGCAAAGCGGCCTACAACTATGGCTTATTTCTTCTTGGTGAATGGAGTTGTTTTTTTCTTTTTTTTTCTCTCTTCAGATGAACTGTTTCATTCGTTGACGGACTACGAATATTTATGGATTCATGGAAGCGTGTTAATGTGAAATGTTAAATTTGTAATGTATAGCGGTGCTCGAACGGATATTTCGCGTTTGTTTCTGTGTGTTTATTTGGAAACAGTTGATAAATTTATTTCAGCCGAGCGGAACGCGTTCTTGTGTTTTCCGACAAATTGGAATATAAAAATACGTCTTTAATTAAGAACGGTAACTAGAAAGTACGCAGAGGTGAACGAGAGTATTCGCATACTCGATGAAAACTTGTCCACTTTAAACAGTTATAAATTGTTCGTTTTAAACAGTTATAATCTCGCAGAAAGAGGTCGTGTGGCAATCCAATTAGCTTCATTTTAAAGTGCGAAATCTCTCCTTTGACAACTACGCGTTAGTTTCTTTTTTCTTTTTGAAGACGTCTTTACATAGTGCAGCAGATGAAAAAGCAAGGATACTTTTGTTCTTGAAATTTGAAAATTGCAAAAATTCAAATGCCTCCTAAAATGTTAAAATATTTTTTCCACGACTAATTCTATCATAGTCTTGACGATTGAAATCTGCCCTTTATAACCATATAAAGCTTGCCATACGATATTTCTTTTACCATTTTATTGAACATGAAATATTAGGTGATATGATGAAATGTTAGAATTTCTTGGATTGTTAGAATTGTTAGAATTTCTTGAATTTTTGTCTCTTCAACTCTGATGTTCAAGATTCGATAAAATGGCGAAAGAAGAAAACGTTCGTACAGCAAGTTTCGAGGGATGACCTCAGCCTTCAAGATTATGTATATTATCTTCAAGATAGCCATGAAAGAAATTTCTCAGTGATTTTAGAGTGCGTTTAAATTTTCTCGGCAACAAAAGCATCTTTCCTTTTTCGCTTGCTGCGCGATGTGAAAACATGTTCGGAAGAAAAGGACCCAAGGTTGGTAAAGTGGAGGTTTCACGCTTCGAAACGAGGTCAACCGGATTGTTGTGCAGTTTCGTGTTACGAGGTTTGAAATATCGATAATGTTTCACCGATATTGTTATCGAATGTGGACGAATACTTTCGTCCCACCTATGTGTTTTATCGATTGCGAGGAAATCAAGCTTATCAATCCCACTTGTCATTGACTTCTTCATTTCCACAAAAGGCGAATCTTCGTCGTCCACGAATCTAATTCTCATTGGTTTGGAAAACCAATTAAATATAGTAACTCCGCATTTTTTCTGGATGCAATAAAATTAGGAATTATAATATAGGGTAAGGCCAAAAATCACTTTCTACTAAAATAAATCCGTATTCATTTATTCATTTATTTTCGGCGACGGAGAAAACGCTTGAAAGAAATAATTTTTGAATAATGAAAAAAAATTACGTGTAAAATTAATAAAATTAGTTTTTCCTTGTATTTTGATGTTTTATTAGAAAAAAAAAAAAAATACTTTTAGCCCACCCTGTGAATATGATGAAAAAAGTACTGAAATTTCATAAAGAATGTCATATTTTGGATATTTTATGCATCTATCTTTTCATATCACGTGCTTGAAAATTCTCTATAAATGCACGAAGAGCCACAGTCTGATCACAAATGATATCGAAGAATGTCGTATAAGTGCAGAACAATTTCAAATCTCGTTTCACTCAACCCGAAGCAACGTCGTTCCGGGTGCTGTCGCTATTTTTCCAGCGACTCTTCGCGAATTGTACATCAGTTTTTGTTTCCCGTGCGAGCTTGCTTGGGCTAATAACAAGTGTCTCGGTAACTTCAGCCAGAGCTTAGCGGGCCGAGAATCGCGACATGATAACAAACAACAGTCTGGCCAAGTGGATATAAGTTTCAGCAACTTTCATCCAGTTAGCCGGGTTTCCAACCTGCGATTCCGTTTGCTCGCCGAGATATGATTCATCTCCGGCTTAAATAATCGATGCTGCTTAAAGCTGAACTCACCCGGACACACCTGACGGGGCGAAACTTGCCTGCTCCGTGGTTGATTATTAATCGGCCAGCGATTTTAACGACACACTGCTGCTGGACGAAGGAAAGCCACTGTTTCGCGCGAATTCGCGTAATTTTCCATTTTCAAACGCGATGTGTCGCGTTTCTTTTGTAATGGTGTTTTTTATTTGTATAGGGTAGAAAGAAAAGTTTGTCCGTGGCTATCATAAATGAATTTTTTTTTTTATGGAAATACACGTAAAGAACCTGCCGTAAAATTGACCTTGACCTTAAACTTCAAAGTCGAAATTTTTTTCTTTTTTTGTATTCTACCCATCACGAAAACTTTTTCAAGAACCATATATCGCAATTTAATGGTTCTCTTGAAAAATGGCAAACAATTTTCTTGATCGTGCTAACATCGAAAGTCTTTTTTTTTTTTATCAAGAAATTGCAAAATATTTCTACGTTCTTTGAATTATATAATCATTACCTGTAAAGAACATCTCTCTTGCGTTGAAATGATTAACATTGCAAAATTGTTAATGACACATAATTGTAAATATTTCATTAATCACAAAGCTGTTATCTTCTTTTTCTACATAATGATTCTGTTGATATTGTTACGGCAAGCTCGACGGTGAACGGTAGTTACTACCCGCTTCGCTCTTTAGTCGTACCTTTTACAGCCTCCGGACAGATGTTTTAATGAATGAAGACGTGATGTAGAATAAATACTTATATTTCACAAGTAATACAAAAGTTGATTATAAACTGTGTATGTGTGATGTGTCGGGAGAGGGCACGCTAGCTCTCCCTGTGATTGAAGCGGACAAGACGGTATTTGAACTGATTACTAGTGATTGAGTGAAAATGAATGTATGAATGAATGACCGACGCGGAGTCCCTCCTCTGACCGATCGCTTGTGACTCCTTGAATCGTCTACTGGTAACTGTCCGAGAATCGTCTGTTCGCTACGTGAATCTACGTCTCTTTTGGTATGCGACTTTCTGGAGCCGGCCAATGCGCCTTGTTTTCTAGACTAGGCTTTCTGTATGCCCTACCGAGCCTTTCCACATACTGTCTTTCCCTCCAAGGCCAGAGAAAGTGTCCTTAGGTGAGAGGTATGTTAGCACATCTGGCAATTCTCGGCAGGGCCGAGGCTTCGTAGGAATTGACCTGACTGACGCCTCGGAGAGTTCTGTTCTGCGCCAGAACAGGTATTTTAAATATTTTCAATACATCTGAAGTATTTATAGGGTTCGTTTTTTCTCCCATTTCAATGTGAACACCGTTCATCGTATTTTCTGTAATACATACTTTTAATTTTCTTCAAAAAAGAAAAAAAAAAAAAACAAAAGGCGAACGAATTTATTACGCAGTGAATCTACCTCAATCAACAGTGTTCATCCGAGTGGTATAATTGAAGACCACAAAGAAGGAAAACACTGAATAACCAAATATCCAGAGGATCCCTACTTACAATTAGTTCAAGAAAGAGATTCACCCGTGTCAGTGCATTCGCGCAACGTAATTCTCCCTTAGCGAGGAAACTTGCGTTGCAATCAACATGTAAAGTGGAAATCAGTGAGCAACGGTGGAACACAGATACTAAGTATTAACGTGTAATTCAACGGTGTATTCGTGCGGCAACAGTGAACAGCAAGATTCTGGCCAACGAACCTGCTCGAAACCTGAAATGGCAGGCAAGATCTAACGACTTGCAGCAACTCGATATTCCACGCCAATCGGATAGTCGCGCAACGAACGTCGCCTCGTGACAAATTCTGGGACACCCTGTGTACAGAGTGGTATTTTGAACTATTGTAATTTCATTGAAAAAAATCCGGTTGGCCTTTCGAAGGGTGAAATGGAAAACTCCACTTTGACAACTCTACGTTAATTCAATTTCTTTCAAAATGCAGCAAGCGGCAAAACAAAGAGATTGTAAAAGGTCAAACGGAAATGTTAAAGAAAATTTTTTCTCGCGACTAAATCTGCCTTGAAAGTCTCCTCTTATGATCTGCTGTACGACTTTCGATCGCTGTAAAATTTTACATTGGACAAAATGTTAGGGTTTCTTGAATTATCGTCGTTTCAACTGTAATGTTTATGATTCAATAGAGTAACGAGAAGAATCGTGTTAGCACGTTTCCAAGGCTTCAATTTTGAAGTAGATCTGGCGATGAAAGGAAACTTTTCAGTGATTTCGAATTTTTACAGCTTTCCATCACAAAGACAACGATGTAGAAAAAACGCTCGAGGTTGGCAAGATTTTCTAACTTCGAAACGAATCCGACCGCGACTGTTGTACAATTTTCCTCTTTAAAAAATTCAAACACTCTCGAAGTGTCGATAATGTTTCATTCTCGCGCAGCCACTTCACGCGTGCGTTAATTCCGCTCGTTCAAATGATCCACGCCACGATATCAATTCCCTGTCAATTTCCAACGAAAACGAACGCTCTCGGCCGGCGTCTTGAAGCAGGTGGAACGCGGCAGCCCCGCTCGATAACTTCGGACAATTTTCAGCGGGAAGTTGCTTCTAATTTCATTCGTTGGTCGCACGCGGAACCTTATTACGCGGGGTCTCGCGTACCCACTCACGTATCCGTCTTCGTTCGATGCCTCGGCTCGTGAAAGTTACGGCCAACGTTATAGGCCGCCGCTGGGCGAACTTGCTATTGCGAACGGTAACCGTAAACTCGCCCCCGGGAGGAAACTCATCTCTCGTTCGGTAAAATGACCTGGAACTAGCGGCCGCGGCACTATCAGCTACCTCGGCTGCTCCTCGTGAAAGAGGGAGATTTAATTCGTTCCCTTTACCGTGTTATGGGTTGCCGAACTTGCGAACGGAACGATAACGCAGAGGAACGATGGCTCGAAACGCTATGCAAACGGAATGATTTCGTTTAGAAATTGAACCAGTGGATCGGCTTCGGAAAATTGTCGTCGTGTCCGGCGGGAGACGTTAGGATTCGGGCAGTTTCTGACCGAGTTTTGGGAGGTAGATCAACAGTGTGTTTAAGCGAGCATTGGTAGAATACGATCTCCTTTTGTTGAACACGTCGGCGAGTTACGTGGGATGATCCTCGATTAGATATCGGTAGCCAAGGATCGGTAGAATATGTGTGTCGATGGGCGAGAGCGGCTTGACTAGTGGTGTAGACCCGATATTGGTCAGACATCGTGTAACCAACAAGGGGAAATGGGTCAACCGGGATTTATCCCCCCCTCCTCTCCTTACGTTATCTTACGTTTATCTGATCTGTCGGATCGCTTAATTATGTGTTGCCGATGAGGGTGTGTTTGTAATTAGTAAAACCTGCTCGTTCGTTGTTAGGCTGGATTTCTAGGATAGAGGATCAGATGGCGATCAGAATTTTAGAGTTGGTTTAACGATCCAGAAAGGCTGGCGAGAAATATTTGTCTTTCGCGAGAAAAATATTTTTCGTGTCTCCTACTTTTGTTTCAAGTGCTGCCGGGTATCTTTTCCCGATAATATCGATTTTTATGAATGGAACTTGATTCTGTTTTTATTGCGTGCATCGTGCAAATGCACGACGAAACGTGCAAAGCAGAAAAGAACATAAACGAACGTTGTTCTCGCGTGATTTACATGCGATAAACTATTTTTTGTCACACAGATCATCTTATCATCGAAAATGCGAGAAATTAACAGATCTATATCATTTTGCCGCACGTTGAACAAAAATTTAAGAAATCCTAAATATTTAGAGTTCAATATAAACCACGACGAACAAAATCGTACAGCGAATTTCAAGGAATCGTTGTAAATGCAAGGCTTCAGTTGGTCTAATTCTGAAAATAATTTTCCAATGCTTTGAATTTTTGCAAAGTATCCTCGCCGATTAAATGTTGATTTAAAGTTATTTCCGAGGAAACTGAACCCGCGACTGTCAAAGTAGAGGCTTCAGTCTTTAAAACGAGGACAAGTGGAGCCATGATCTCTTCTCGCAAAGTGACATCAGTTGAAATTATCAAACAGCAAAATCTCATCGTTCTTAATTCTGGACTTGCGAGGGGCTCGATTGGAAAGCGAAGTGGTTCGGGTCAGTTCGCTCGGTTGGGAGTGCTAGTCATCCCTTAACCGACAGTCGTTCCTTCGACGTCCTGTTAAAACCGATTGCGTCGTAAACGTTAACTGCTCTCGCGAGTGTTTCATTGACTCCGACGATGTGAACGAGTCCGACTACATTTACTCCGACGTTCGCACGCGAACGTTTTCTCCGTTGATTGCAGCATCCATTCCGAGGATAATCGGGTTACTGGAAGGAAGCAATCCTTCTGCCTCCGTTTCTCTACTTTTGTCCGGGCGCAGCCGCGATATATCGCTATTATTCCGACAACGGCACCGTGTCGTTCCATCTTCCACGTACATACGAGCAAACAATCCGAGTCGACTGAAAATGCAATTTCCCCTACGTACGGTATATGAATTTAATGTCGTTTGATATTCCGGCATTCGAATCTATGAAAGAGAAAAAGCAAACTTCATGTGAATTGATCAGACTTCATTTTCTTGACACGCTTAATTTCAATCGGTCTTTGTTCACTCGTATTTTGCTTGGTTGTTTCTGTTCAACACTTAATTGAATTAAAATAATTAAATTAATTTACTATTAAATCCTCTTTCAAATTAATATTAAAAATAATTATTCAAAAATAAAATTTTTTATAATTCATTTATTCTTAAATATACTACATTTTGATTTAGAATATTATTTTATAAAATTTTTATTTATATAATTTTTATTCATAAATTATAATAACAATACGTATAAATATAATTTAAGTATTTCTTATCGTGGATTATCAAATTAAACAGTAAATTTCTCTAAAAAGTTTAAAAGACCGCCATATTACTTTATTTTAATGATTTAATATTTAATTATAAAAGTATTTTTTATATTAATATAATAGGGAAATCTAATCCTAGTTTAATATTTAATTTTCATATATTTTAATATATAAATTTATAATTTTGCATCTCGTGTCTTTTCCAATAATTACGTCATTTCTTGAGGTACGAAGATTTGTTGAAATACAACGACTTGATCATCCAGCAGTGTAAGCCCATTGCAAATGACTTTGTGAGGGGCAACGGTTGTCATCTGTTTTTTGTCTTCTTCCCACTATTTTTCTTTAGTCACAGACGGGACCATGCCGAGCAGAAAGTTCAGTTCTTTGCCAGTCTTTGTCGCGTGACTACCTCATTGTATCACACGTTATTTCATTAAATAAACCGTTCGTTTCTTCCCCACAGAAGTTTGTTATATTTCACTACATTTCCTGCAAGATTAAACATGAACAGGACTGTTCAATTATGCAATTTGGTTACATCATGATCTACGTCTTTTTTCACTTTCTAATTTGTCAAAATTATTTATTAAAAAACGGAAAGAAGAAACGTTTGTTATATTTTCACGCAATTATCTCCTAAATTATTCCTTGTAAAAAGAAGATTTTACTTTGCTTCGAAGAGGATACCTTGTGGTCAATGCTTTCGACATTTCAAAGTAATTTTTTTCCTTTTTTTAAAATGAAGTTACGTATTTTCTATTTGCCACATCTTTATCTAAAGAAAATACGTAGTTCCATTTAAAAATAGAAGGGAAAAAATATCAAAAAAAAAAATACACCCTGTATGCAGCAACCTCTCGATATAAAATATAACGGAGCGCCAGGAAAGGGCCGATTGAAATCTCGAAGATTCCGTAGATTCGATTTAAAATCTTCATCGAACCACCGGATGGTAGACTGCACGCGAACAGATTAAAAGAACCGAATCTCTATTTCACGGAAGAAAGAGTGGGGGGGAGTCTTCGTCCTCGTTGTCCGACGCCACCGAAAACTTATCAATTATCATATTAACGAGGAGGGAGAGGCTGCTCAACCGGAGACGGCAACTTTCGTTTCCCCCCCGTCCCCCCTTTAATTTCATTCGGTTTTAAATCGATTATTCCGCAAGTTGCACGCTCGAACGCGAAACCGAAAGGAGAGACAGTTTCTCTCTCTCTCTCGACAGTCTGCATTTCACGATCACCGTCTTCGTCGTCGTCGTCGTCGTCGTCGTCGTCCCACGGCGTTGGGAGAGGGAAAAAGGGAGGAAGTCCGCGCGGAAAGTTTACCATTACTCGGAGGTTTCTCCCTCGCGAAACTTATGTTTTACGCGACGGCCTTCTTGTCTTCCTGAAAAGGTTTCCACGATCTCCATTTCTCGCGGCGGCCTCCTTCTCACTCCAACGCGGCCATTCCACTTTTCAATCGGTCCCCGCTTTTTGCCGCTCTTCGGCTCCTTTTCCGCTCGGGTGGAATCATTCAACTTCGGCGTCGCGCCGCCGGCGATGCTTAAAAACTTTCTGCTCGTCGAATATCCCCCCCCCCTCCCCCTCCCCCTGCCACGTCGGTAGACATCGTTTCTATTAAACGCGAAAGTGTGTTTAATCGCGATTCCGATAGACAGATAAGTAGGATCGTGTTCCTGATCCTCGCGATTTATTGGTTTATGCACGCGCGCGTGTGCGATTGCTCGTCGTTCACCACTTCAGTAAAATTCAATTCCGCGAATCGAAAAAATGCTCGCTTGATTTGAAAAAAGGAAAAAGAGAAAAATACGTACGTCGAGTGTACGAAGAATGTAATAATAAACTGGAGTTTCGAGCAGATTTGTATGTTTCGAGAGTACAATTGAAAATACAGGCCTCCGTGGGAAATTGTTTCTACAAATTTATTATAGAGAACACTGTAGTTTGAAGCTTTCCTATGTTGTTTTCGTTTTTGTCGAAATTTTCTGCTTCAACCTTTCGCACTATGACGTCACCTCTGGCATGACGAAAACTGTTACATTTTTCGCTAGAACTCTGCAGTCACTTCTAACAACGTGACTTCGCTTCGTAAAATAAAAAAATAAATAAAAGAAATTAAAATAAATTCGCAGGAAAAATTGAATCGTTGCTGCCCGTGAACAAACTAGGAAAGCAATTACAGTGCAGGGGATTAAAATATTTCTTGTAAATGCGTAAAAATCCGCTCTTGTTCAATATTTTATAAATATTGTGGAGGACGTTGCACTTTGAAAGTTTGATTGTCAGCATTCTGTGGAATTTTATACTTCAACCCCCTTGCACCATAAAGTCAGCTCGAAACTATGACAAAACTATTTTTCCCTAGAACTTTGAAGTCGCGTCACTTCGTGGCAAATAAATTCTCAGGAAAAGTTAGATTATAGCTGCCCGAGAACAAACTAGAGATTAAAGTTTCCTGTAAATGTATATATATATATATAAATATCCGCAATCCAGCGAGTTCTACACTCGTTCAATATTTAACAAATATTACGTTGAACGTTTCGTACTATCAATATTCAACCCTTCGCATCGTGACATCCCCTGTAGCAAAATTACTTTTCCCATAGAACTCTAAAGTCACGTGACACTTCTATACGGCGTATAAAACAAATTCAGGAAAGAAAATTGAATCAAAGTTGTGTTGAGAACAAACTGGGAAAACAATTATGGTACCAAAGATTAAAATTCCCTGTAAACGCATAAAAATAAATCCTACGCTCGTTCAGTGTCGCGTCGTTACTTGAAAGAAGAAAAAGACGAGGAGTGGGGAAAAAGATAGAAATTACGCACGATTGAATTTCGTTCGTCGATCGATTGATCAATTTTCGGCGATTAATTGCCCAGGTAAAGAGCGATGAGTAGTATTTCCAAGGAGAGCAGCACGTGTTTTATTTGCCACGGTAGTAATACAAATTGACGGCCGTGTAATTCATTCGATAAATTTGAATCCCGTTAAACGTGGATTTCACTGCAATAATAAAATGCATTGCTATATATCCGTGCCCGGTTGTCGATCTCTTTTAACGAGATACCGAACTGGGGAAACGGGGGAGGTGAGGGTGGAAGCGTTAATAATAAAACACGCTTAACGAGCTGTGTCTTCTCTACGAAGCGAATTCACCCGATCATTATCAATTTTGTACGCGGAATGTTTTATATTTGTCTATGTTCTCTGTCTTTATACCTCGGAANTATATATATATATATATATATATATATATATATATATATATATATATATATATATATATATATATATATATATATATATTTGCCAACGATCGCGAAATATTTCTGGATTTGCACGTTTCGTTCGCTAACGAGGATGTGTAATATTTCCACGATATCTAAAAGTAATATTCTAATGACGAGATATGACTGTATTGGCGTTAGCCTGTGCAACAGTGGCGAGAACAATGATCGTATGTCTTCCGCAACATTCGAGAGCAATGTTACAAGTGAACTGCGGAAATGTATGCAGATGTTGGTCGGCGAAAATGTTCGGGCACTCGTTGAGGACTTGCAGATATCTCAGACTGCTTGAAACTTCGTGAAAAAAGAAAATCACACAGCAAGTGCACGAAGGAGAACTTTAATCTTCAAGACCGTGGTGGAATTTTGAACGCGAAGAAAATTTTTCAGCGTTTTCACAGGCGTTCAAATTCCTACAATTTTCTTTTCCTTTTTTGCTCTTACTTTTCCACTCGCTGACATTAAAAAAAAAAAAAAAAAAAGAAAAAAGAAAAAAGAAAAAAGAAAAAGAAAGACGAATTCAGAACCGTCAAAGTTTTAACGCCTTGCGCTGACAGCTGGTTTGCGGACCATAACGAGTAACCGAACCGTATACAATAATTCGTCGCTTTCTGTTTCTTTTGAACTCATCGGTATGATATCACAGGCTAGAAATGATTAATAAGTAATAAACTCGTCATTTGTTTTGCCTGGTTTACATTTAAATATACTTAAAACTGAGAAAATATTGCAATTTGGGGCAAAAAGTTCTCGGCGTAAGTGACACGTTATTTTGCGCGATCTTTTTTTTTCACGAAGTTGCAACGATTTAACGCTTTTGCGGATCGGTGTACTGCAATTTGCAAACTGCAATTTCGAGAGACGGGGCGCGATATCGCGGCCGTCATAATATATGTATACGACATTTCTTTTATGACGTATGGAAACAAAGTTAGCCGTAGTTAACGTCACATCAGAGTGAAAATGCTGCTTTAACGCAACAGATGAAGCGCATGGCGAATGAGTGTTCACTGCGTGAAACAGGTGGTTCAAATCAAACACGCTCGGTGAGAGACAATCGTCGAAACGAATGGTATCGTGTTTTTTTTCTTTTTCTTTTTCATCTATCGAAACGAGCTCGTTAAAAGATGCGGGTGGAAACAAACTCGTCCGCGAGTTTTCAAAAGATGCGCTCTCAGTTGAACGTGTGTATGTGTGTGTGTGTGTGTGTGTCTCTAGCAATACTGATAAGAACTAGAAGATATTACAGCAGTGACAGGTGATATACTCGTTTTCAACTGATTATAGCACGAGTGTCATCGATATTCTGCTATAGCGCGACGACGTGACATAACACTACAAAGCAAAGATTTAACAGTTAAGAGACAGAAGGGAGACTGGAGAGGAAAGATTAAGTCGTGGATCATCGTTAACCTACTTAGGTTTTTCTACGAATATAGTACAACACTCATCAGCACGCACGACTTTTCATCTGATTTTTATGTGATGCTCTAAGCCTTTCACCCTTGAAACAGAACGAATCATTTTTATTTGCCAAAGCGAAAATTAAAACACAAAAATTCGAGGATCGCGGCGGAATTACGCTTCGCTATTTGACTGCGTACGCTGCTATTTCATTTATTAAAACACGCGTTCGAAAAATTTCAAATTGGAATGTTCTTTCATATTTATTCGAATTCCCGACATAAATAACAGATAAAAGTTCGGAATATATGGGTGTTATTGGGTATAAACAAATAAACGAGAACGCGCAGGGGGAGAGAGAGAGAGAGAGAGAGAGAGAGAGAGGAAAATAGAGAACAATTTACTTCGATAAAGAAAAAAATGAATTTGTTAGGTTTTACTACTGGATTTTTTTTCTAAAAGTGTTAAATCTGTTTTACAATATAAATTTCGAAACTTTTTTCAATAATGCCTGTCGAAGGAATTTTAGACTAATTAATTACATTCACGCTGGTCACAGAGTTTGGAATTTGCACCCTGAAAGCTCGCAGTTGACAATTTTCAAAGGAAGACAGTGCAAACATCTATCATGTAGCTCACTGTATAACGTTTATTTATTAGTCCTCGACAAATTTCTTTTGCATCATCTACCAGAAATTTATTTACGACGCATCATTTCATATAATAGCATTGGATAATGAAGTAATCGTTCAAATGGTATTTAACACGAAATGTTGCTAATTATGTCTTTCGAACATATGGCATAAGCAATCGTCAGAGTTAACGATGTGAATAGTTTCAATCGCTGGAAAAATAATGTTCTCCACCATTCTTTAAACCTTCGTGAAAAGCAAATAAGAAGTCTAGTTTATGCGAATTATTCCGAATTGTGTGAATTATCGAGTGTCAATGGACTAATGTAGGGCTGTCTTCAGAAATTTCCTCCGCTGAAATTCTCTTGTTCTTATGTCGTCATTACAGCATTCACTCTAGGCGTCTGTTCATTATCACTGTTACACATACGTTCGTTATAACGATCAGGAAAATTATAAAAAGAGAAAGTCCGAGCTGTTGGCTACGTTTAAATGAAATTAAGTCTAGTGCAAAGTTAAGACACACACCTTGTTCCAGAAATAAGGATCCATCTTCACTCTAATTTCTGCCAAGCTCGGCTTTCATCTATAAATGAATGCACCGATGGCACGTAAAAGCGGGCATAAAAAGCGTAAAAGCCTGGGAGTTAGGAAAATAGCAGGGAGCATAAGACGGTTCGATAAGGAGAAAGTGGAAAATAGCTGCGGCGGTTCACTCGGAGATTTTCTTACGGAAGCTGTATATATCGTCGAAGATATCTCGGTTTGCACTACCACCGGTACAAGTAGCGGCGACGAAAGTTCGACGGGGGTTTGAAATTTCGCCGTGGGGCGACGCGGAAAAGTCTTAATGGATTGTATCATACCGCGTATTCACGGGCTTTTAGGCGAGATACAGAAGGGAAAGGAGCCGGGGCTCTGGCTCTGTCGTGCGGATGCGCCATTCAAATAGATCAGAACGTTCTCTGTGTACAGTCTCGTTCAGAAATCACTGGGATTTCGTCGGTTCTCGACGCACGGAATCATTGGCACGAACAGTGCCTGAAATTTTGTAAATATTTTCCAGATATTTTTGAAACAGCAGATCACAGAGAATTCATTCAATGGATTATCAACGACAACTTGTTTGTGCAAAGTATTCATCTATTTCCATTCTAGGCTGAATATCGTCAAAGTTTCAAACGTTATTTAAAAAACGAAATCACCGAATGCGGTTTAATACAGGAAAACTTTAATACGAGCAGTGTCTGAAATTTTGTAGATATTTTTTAAACAGCAGATGCCAGAGAAATAAAGGGACTGAAGATAAATAAATGATCGAATGCATTCAATAGACTATTAACGTCAACTTGTTCGTACAAAGTATTCATCTATTTCCATTCTAGGCTGAAAATGTATCTTTGAACTTCGTCAAAGTTTCAAACGTTATTTAAAAAACGAAAAAAAAATCACCGAATGCGGTTTAATACAGGAAAACTTTAATACGAGCAGTGTCTGAAATTTTGTAGATATTTTTTAAACAGCAGATGCCAGAGAAATAAAGGGACTGAAGATAAATAAATGATCGAATGCATTCAATAGACTATTAACGTCAACTTGTTCGTACAAAGTATTCATCTATTTCCATTCTAGGCTGAAAATGTATCTTTGAACTTCGTCAAAGTTTCAAACGTTATTTAAAAAATGATTGCTGCAATGCAGTAAAAGTTCATTGACGAGTATCCAAAAAAATTTCCCTTGGAATGGTGAAAAATCCAATTTGTCTAACTAAAATATATTATATTATATTAAATATATTATAACTTTCTATGGAATATTTATAAATCAATCAATCTTACAGTGTACACTATTAATACATATGTATGTACGTGTTATCTCTCTCTCTATATATATATATATATACGATTTAAAACGTGAAACCCCGATAATAATTCGCTTAACAAAAGACACTCTAACTCTGAATAATTTACAAACATTCGAATGTTCCGCACGTCGTGTGCATTTTCGTACATTAACATTTTTCACAGACGCACCGATCGCTCATTTCTGTCCCAGCTGTCTGAAGATTCGCGCGGAAAGCCAAACAATTTTGACAATCGAAAGTCGACAATCGATGCCTCTTCTCATCCACCGCCGATTCATCATTCGTAAACTCTCGTTGCTGCTCAACTTTCCCTCCGCCGCGACTCTATCTTTCATCCTCCTCTGTCAGTACGTCTGTCACCGAAACGCCAGAGCATCTCCGATTCTCCTCTCGGCTCTCCTTTAATTTCCTTCCTTCGAGTCTTCCCGCCTTCCGAAAGACTGAGCATCGCCGCGTATCCGGTTTTATGGAGCGTCGCGTCGTCTCGCGGGGCCAGCGTTTACTTAAAACATCGTCCGAGTCCTTATCTAACGGATAGCTGCCCTCTACGCCAGCTGCTCTTATCTTGAAAGCTTCGGTAACGCAGACCACGCTTGCTAACGTCTGCTCCTATTCTGCTCTGACTCTACGGCGACGATGTTCCAGCATGGTCGCGAGATTGTTGCTCGTCGTTCGATATCTCTTGCACCAACAAACGTGTTGACTTTTGCATCGAGAAGCGCGATACGTTCGTGGAACGAACGTGTGGAATAATTCATCCATTGCGCGAATGGATTATACGATGGCTCGTCCGAGGAATATTTCAACAATTTACGTGTACCAGTGATCGCGTGACACTCGATAAGGTGATTCCACACGGTGTCCCCAGAATTTTACCACCAAACTTAGCGAGAGCTTATTCTAGGGTCCAAAAGAAGAGAAAAGTGTCGTATGAAATTTGCGAATTAACTCTGTTACAGAGATATAATCAATAATAGATACTTAGTAATTTACTGAGTTTCAGTATTTCAGCCTGTTTCACAATTGAATATGAATGTTGATAAACACAGATCGATTCGATATCCTTGTAACTACGATGAATATTTTTAATTTTACCTATAGAGTACTTTGAAACAAAAGGTTTACTCGACCGAAGTGACTTTATATGAAGATCTTGTATTGCAGCGTATTAAAAAATGCAGTTATTGAAATGCAACGAGATACTGAGATGCTGCATAGAGTGTTCAAATTCAGTTTTTCATCGATGTCGTACTTGTATCCGAGCAGAAGGACATCATTTTCAAATGAGACTTTAAAAATAGCGAGTAACTATTTATCATCTGTTTATATCTCCTTAACGAAGAAAACTTCATTCGCAAACTTCATTTTCTTCTTCTTTTGGCTCCTAGATTGAACTCTCCGCAGTTTGTCGGGGAAACTGTATGTTTCGTGAAGAAGTGAGAAGGGAAATTCAAATTCAAATTCTCGACTTTCGATTGGGGTTAGCAGTTTCTAAAACCACAGAGAGTTTGACAAATTTTAAGAGGCGAGAAACTTTGAAAAACTGCACGGGACTCGTGAAGTATTAAACATCCGGGAACAGTTCGAGACCGAACTTGCAACTCATCCTCGAAAGATTTCTCGAAATCCTCGCCGGAATGAAACACTGTCCACGCCGTGGAATCCCGCGTATCGTGGAAGATAAATCGAGCTTGGCTTTGAGATCGCACTTTCTCTAGAACGAGCATGATTCTCCATGAAAAGAGAGAGAGAGAGAGAGAGAGAGAGAGAAAACTGCAGTTGCGTAAAAGTAGTGACACGACATTTACAATGACGGGGTACAATTTAATTTTTAGCGAGTGAATAATTGGTCAGCGAACGTGTCTGCGAGAAATGGCGGGAGCCTCGAGCGGCAATTTCCAAGCTCCTTTTGTTTCTAAAATGGGAAACCAGGCGCGTGAGGTTAATTAACGCGAACAAAATAGGGGTGGCCGAAATTTTACGACGGTCTTGGCTTTTAATGAAACCGTCGGCGTGCTTTAAGAGGCTCGAGGTAAGATTAATGCAATGGGTATTAGCTAGGGGTTGAGCCGACCTGCGGATCCCCCTCTCTCATCTCGCTGCTACACCTAACGACCATACTTAAAGCGCCGCCAGATAGATTTTAAGCCGATCACCGCGGGACGTAATACCCGCGAAATCGGACAAATTCCTTTTTGGTTTTGTTTCAGGTCGTCGAAATACTACGTAATTACGGCCGTTTAATTAAAATTTCCCCTCTATTAGTTATTGTGTCCGTTTGCAGTGTAATTTATCAGAATCATTTTCTCCTTGCCATTCTGATTCTTTTCTCTTTCGGTCTTTTGCGACTTTGTATCATACTTGGAAATTGTTTTCGTTACTACGAGCTTTTTATATTTTTATTTACACAGTTTTTCGAGTCTTCTTTTTTTTTACCAGTAATTTTACATAACGTACATGTATGTGTATATATACATAAATTTAATTAATTGCAAAACATCGTGTATTTGCGGTTTGAAATAGTAATTATGCAAATTTCATCACGAAACGTTATCAATTAATCAATCTATTGCTCGTACAAGGCTCAAGCGTAATATCATTAACTGTATGAAATTTGAATTACTGCGAAATTCGCGTATTAACATTTTCAATAACACGAATCCGTAAAAATGCTACCGCCCTCGATTAATTTCGCTCTCGATTCCAATCGCAAAATTTTTCCCTCACCCCTTGGTAACTTCGAAACACTCGGCATTTCTTCGATTTCGTCAATTATCAGATTATCAGTATCCGAAGAAAAATGCAATCTTTTTTTTCCCTCTTTGCTCGACACGCGACTCGAATCTCGATGGCGGACATTTATTTCGTTTGAACGCTTATATCGCTTAGTTTAAGGGGTTACATTCACTCTTCGAATGGTTGTAGAGTAAGGGAAATTAAAGAATTTGTTTGGTGATACACTTTACAGAAAAGAATAACGTGTATATTTTATTAGCAGTTGCCAAAAATTTATGCCATCCATAACCGCTTCAATGAAACATATCTGAAGCAAACTTTTCTAATTTCACGTCAAATTGTACAGGAGACTCTAGTATTCGTTGAAACCGATGTGAAATACCAATGTTTTAAAAAATTATAGCTGAATACTTGAAAGTTTAATCTTCGACTCCTTTGTTAATAAAAAAAAAAAAAAAAGAAGAAAAATACATGAATCAAAATTTTGCTCAGTCAAGTATTAGATAATAGCCTTGAGAATATTGCAGCAAATTTTTATCCAAATATTGATTCGATCATCCTTTAGATATTTCTGGTCTAGACAACAACAAGTTTCTATCCAAATTGAGTCTTTCCGATTCTGAAAATTTCATTTTCAGAGAGAAACGCTTTCTAAAGTCTCACGATCGGTTACTTACTAGATACCGGCAAAAGCTCCAAATCAATTATTTCCTAAACAATTCCAACGTGTTCTAGAAGAGTAAACGATTGAATATATAATTTTTGAAAGACCGATTCTTCCAACTTTGTACATATCTAATTCCCACCGGTAACCCATTTATAATACGATCGTTTACACTCTACTCGTATTTATCCTCGTTCACGACGTTTTCAACCATAGGGCACGAGTGCCTCCTCGAAACGCGCGCCAGTACCTCCCCCTCGAGTTTACCCTTCGCTTAGGCGTCTGTTTGTTCAACCCCCGTCATCGCCGAGCGGTTAAGAAGGCCGTTCTTCAGCCTCGACCCTGTTTGTCAGTCATAATATCTTTAGCAACCCGCCGTCGAGTCACCGGATACGAATTCACACGGCGACCAGACACCAAGAGAAACCATCGTGCTTTTTCCCAAACGCCTTCTACAATGCCTTTGAAGGATCGATTCTTCGGCCGCTTCGTGAAACGCTTCGTGAAACGTTTCGTGAAAGACGCGGCAGACTATTCGACGCGGTCTTCCTTCCAAATGGACAAGCTGACAGGGGCTTCTCGAAGATGGCTCGACGTTATCTCTTTTATCGAATTGACGACCCGTTACAACGCGCTGACCCTCGTCGAAGATGTTTTGTGAATGGACTCGCTTGTCGATGGAATTTGATGGAAGTTGAGTTCCCGACGATAGATCATGGCCGCCAACAGGTGGACGTCGGAAGTAGACTCTCAGGTGTAAAATACGAGCAAGTTGCAAGTACCAAGTGGAGATTTTTCAGGGCTGGTTTTGGCATTTTATTTCATTTCGAGAATAGCTTGTCGATATCGATTCTACTTGCACGAAAATATTGTGGATCGTAAAGTAATAGTTTATTGTTAATATCGAGTGTGATGAATGTTACGGTATTTTGCTGATTTTTTTAATATGATTTTATTTTATGAACGTTTGTCGATTTCAATTGTACTTAGGCAAAAGTATTGCGAATCATGAGTAATAGTTTATTATTAATATCGAATATGACGTATGTAATATAATGTATGTAATATTACACTAAATTCTCGTTATAATATATTTACAATATAATATAATGAATAATATATTATCCAATGTGATGGGAAATTCAATGTATTACCGATATATTCGGAGAATTTGATACATTCTCTGATAATTCACAGTGCACTTTCCATGTACACTTTTCATCCCCATTGCTATTTTCCAACTTTTCATCTCTTCTGAACAATTGTACTCTATACGTCTTACGACTTTTCAATCTTCATTAGTAAGCATTAGTCTAATTTATTGTATAAATTCAGACTTTATACAATGTAATTTGTACTTATTAATCCTGAATTTAAAGATCGAAATTTAAATTCTGGAATTGCGACTTATATTTTAAATTGAAACTATATATAATTTGCACCAAGAGAAAGTCGAGAAATTTAAACAATCAAGCTTCTAAATATAGCCCCCCATTGAGATAATTTCAGATCTCATTGAAATTTCAAGATTTCCCCAAACTTCCAAGTTATCAATCGCTCAATCGCCAAGAATCGCCGCAGATTTCAAAAACCAACCGTCCCCGCTCTGACGAGTCTCGCGACAAGTTGGTTGGACCGAATCTCTCATCCGGAAACGGGGACGCTTTTAAGTGGATCTTGGACGTAAACATCGCGAGCGCAGGGTGGTTGGGAAAAGGGTGGGGATGGCGTTGGCGTCGAAAGTTGGAGCGATCGTCGACGAAGAACGGAAAGTTTTCCGGCAATTTGCCGCGGCTGTTCGACGCGGCATCGCTTTCGAATCTACTGGAAAGCAGTAGCGGGACGCGTGGACGGAATACGTCGAGAACTTCCGGCGAAGGAAGGCGGAAAGTTGCGCGCCTCCGCTCCAACGGAACAGCGGAATCCGACGACGCAAATTAGTCGTGTCTCGCGTTGCAAACGATACGTCTTTTTTCGAAAATTTCGCGAACATATTCGCCGGAAATATATTAACCGAAAAATATTTCTCTGAACACGCGAAAAACCCGTTCCCGCCGTTCACTCGTGATCGAAAAATCTTGAAGAGCAGAAAATTTATAGTTCGATATAGACTCGTAGTAAATTTTTTTTTTTATGCTAGTTAGAAAAAAATAAGAGTTCCGAAGTTTGACGAATGTTGAGTAAAAAGTAATTTCGTATTCTCTCGATAGATGGCTTTAGGATAGCACAACTTGTAGTAATTATGATGATAAATTAAATTAATATCACAATACTACAAATAAATAATAACTCCGTAATTAATTTTAGTAGTTTATATAAAAATATTATCAATATAACAAAATATATAATTACTAATAATAAATATCAAATAACGAAGATTAAATAATGAAAGTTAAATAACGAATGAATAATTAACATGATGATTGCAGTATA